>NW_015505600.1:508688-517157 GCF_001515645.1 Sinocyclocheilus grahami | reverse complement strand
GGTGGGGGATTTCTCTCCACTGGATTCACAGCCGACACCCAAGCATGAATAAATGTTTATTTATTAAGGATGACGATGATAATTAACGGCACAAAACATGCCTAAACAACGCGCGCGAGAGAGAGAGCGCATCCTCTATCAGGTTAAGTCATATTCATGAAAAAATTCGTTTGCGATGTCCTAAAAGTAATGTTGTCGTAATATCCTAATATCTTTTCAATGTTTAGGGGTAACGTACTCCCTCATGACTGGTGTCAGTGCTATAAAGTGAAGCATCAGCTTCAGCTTTTCCCCCTGTCGTTTATCCCAGCGTTTACCCCTCACGTCACTAGCTCCGCCCCGGTGCCATAGCACGTGACCGGAAGAGTAGAGGAGTCGTTTTGAGGGGGAGGGGAGGTTAACGTTTTTGATTAAAGATTACGAGGGCACATGAATTAAAAAAAAAATAATGAAGTTCACTGATAAATTATTTATAATAAATACTACAGTATTCCATTAAAAAATAAGAATTTTACATTTTCATTTCATGGTGACTTTAAACTGACAGTAATCAAAATTTCACAAATCATGCTATAAACATTCATAGTCACAACTAGACAAAGTTGTTAGCTATATAGCAATGGTTATTAATAAAAACTATAACAGTAATAGGCCTATGTATTGTTGCATGAATAATAAAAAACTGATAAAATTATCCACCCCTAACTATAGTATAGTAAAGTATTAACACATTTTGATGCAATAAATAGGCTATGATTTAAAAATGATCATCCCTTCTAAAACAGAGAAAACATCTTTCAGAAACATCTACATGTCTGTCTCTTTTAAAGTGTTTGTAGTGTATATATTTGTAGGGGTATTATGGCACAATTCTAGCACAATTCCAGAAATTCACAACATACTCCATCACCTTGCTTTTGTGCATGTAAGAGTTTATTATCAGATCAGAATTTTCAAGTTCATCGTTATAAAACAGATGAGCCAAATCTTACTCATGTAGCCTACATTACGCACAAAACACCATTTCACAAAAATAAATATATACGCAAACAAACAAATAAATAAACCTAAACTAACACAGTTCACACTTTAACCCCCCAATGATGAAACCAAAACTACGCCCTTGAGGTGAGGGCAGCCAATGTGTGTTCCGTAGCATGCAGGGGCATCATTTTAGGAATCTAACCTTTTGTTTTAATGGATGGATATAAGATTGTATGGGAAAAGTGCACCATTAGGAACTCTCGCTCTCTGCAAATAACAAAGACTTGATGCAATATTTATTCATCTCCAGTAATCACTAATGCTGCTTCTATTTATGAGCAAGGCTCAAACGCAATTAGATTAATACTTACTTGAATTACCAAGAGGTCCTACTGATACTCTGTATGGGGATGCGTACTATACAAATAATACATAATATATGAGAATCTTCACTCTTATATAGAGGCAAAAGGTCAGTTCGTACAGACCAGATGAGTGATTTCCAGTGTTTGCATATTGATTTCCTTTATTTTTGTATAATGCAACTGCACACAAAAATAAACAATTTTTAATTATGTTTATTTACAAATAAAAGAACAAAAGTGCAGAAATGTCAGTCACCGTTTCTTTCATATGGAATATTCCGTAGCAGCACAGAAGATATTTGACTTTACCTCCGTTAGTATCCCATGACGTCTGCGAGCAGAAGTGTGTCGTGCTCTCTCTCTCTCTCAGCTCAATGCATACTGCCATTAGTCAGGACGAGATTAATGTATGAAAATGCAGCAGGTCAATGCTTACCCTCTTTTCCTGCTGCATTAATTATTTACAGCTGCTTGGGAACTCCATTATGCATACTGCCCACCACTTTAGACTGCTCTTAACCACACAACACACACATACACACGCAAAAACAAACACACATGTTAAATACAAAATCTTTTCCTCTGGACTGTTGTATTTTAATTATGATGGTGTAAATGGCTACATATATATATATATATATATATAAGTTGGTTTATATAAAAATGTGACAATCAAGCATATTACAGCATTTTAAAGCTGGTATATTGATTTTCCTAAACCATTCTACTTTTGATTTTTTCTAGACCTCTGACCCTAAGCATTACATTTCTGCAATGAATTCAAACCAAATTGCATTTCATTTATTTTTTGCATATTACTGTCATGTCTGCATGTTTCCCCCTTTATCTATATTTGAATTTACAATAATTTTACCTAAAACCTTAACAATGTTGTTTTTACCTAGATAGTTTGCACAAAAAAATGCAAATTCATTGCTATTATTATTATTAGCCAGGGAGGGAGCAGGTTAACTCTTTATTCTGATAGTCCACTTTATACTTTAAATAACTATAAGCTAATAGTCATTTATTAGACAGTATTAGTAGACTGTCTGCTTATTGTCTCCTAACACTTTATTTTGATCCCACACATTCTACTGACTGTAAGTAACTTTGCAAGTACATGCCAACTTATTCTACTAACCCTAACCCTAACCCTAACCCTAACCTAACAGTCCAGGAATACTCTAATGAGAGTTAGTTGACATGTAGTTACAAAGTAATGAGAGTTAATTGATATCTAGTTGCAATGTTGCTTAGAACATACATGATTTCCTCAAAATAGGTCCTAGTCCTACATTTGTTTTTCCAGCAGTTATCAGTCTGTGGAAGTCAAATGTTAGGATGTGTAGCGTTGGTGTCCTAAACAGCTTGATTCTCTCTGTATAAAAGCAGACCCCATGCATGCACTTGCTTTTGAAACATGAAACATGAACAGACACACTAGATGTCACTATTGTAACTTGATGCAGAGCTTGTGTCACACACAGACCAAGGGATGCAGCAGGCAGCAAGGAAATACATCAAGCAGAGAGAACTAGAAATCTGAAGTATTAACTAGAATTAATTTTTATTTGTATTATTACTATTAAAAATGAACAAACACTTATGTAGTTTATTGCTTTATAAAACAGAGATATTATAAAAGACACCATTTATCAATAAACATGTTTATTTACATGTATTCTTATTGTTTTACATTTATTAATATTAATAATCAGACATAAAGTTCTGCCAAACAATGTAGCTACCAAATAACAAAGCAAACTGAAACATTAAAATAGTCATTTATAGTCACTGATGGGAGTATATGAGCATTTTATAGCAGATTTGAACTCATCCCATCACAACCATCTATTTTATATTGATTTAAAGAGTTTGATATGTTCAGGTGAAGACATTTATAATTCAGATGGAAATTATTGAGACTTTTTTTTAACAGTTTTGAAAAGCGATGATTAAAACGTTCTTTGAGAGATCGTAAATAGTTATGCGTGGCACATAATTATGATGGAAAGGCATTCCATTATTAGCTCATGAATAAATATATGCACACCTTCCACGAGGCATGAATGTTATTGTAATGGGATAAATTAATTCAATGCTAATATGACACTCATCACTTTAGATGAAGAAAAGAACTATTGGAGTTCTTACATTGTCTTGAAGATGATTTTAGAGAAAGGCAAATGATGTACCTAATAATTTTAAATCGATTTGCTCATCTTCTTTAAGATATTTCGCATGTCTGAAGGTAATCGTTTCTGAAAATGGCTCTGTAGGTTTGTCTGTAATGTCTTGGAGCAGACAGGACTGAACTATTTTTAAACAGATCATTTGAATAAAGTCCAGTAGTTGAGTTTAAGTTTTATTTTACTTTCAGCACTATGAAGCAGCATGTGTAGTGTCGACAAACAAAACTCTTAAATTCTGTCCTGATTTATTCTATTCACACTAATGGTACTTGATAAGGACGCTGACATGTCCTTGAACAACTGAGAGATACACGCAAATACTGCAGCAAACGGCGTATTCTCTGTGGCTGCTTGACTTGAATGGCATTGGAGATCAATCTGGGGGCAAATTATGGTCAAAATACGAATATTAGTCTGGTTTGGCAGATAATGACTGAACTATAAAGAACAAAATCATGATAATAAATAATCTCAGTAAGACTATTATACATCTTATTACTACTTCTGGTTTTATGACTGATAATAACTGTTAGCAGAAAGACACACACACACACACACACACACACACACACACACACACACACACACACACACACACACACACACATCTGAACATTTGCAAAAAAGATTTAAATCTGTACTAGATGGTATTACAATCAGTCCCTGGAACAGGAGTTAATTGAAAACACATCTTCTCTATTTCACCCACCAGAATCATAACCCTGAAAATATGTTTTATCACAAACCAGAAAAAAAGTGAGTTATTCTGTGATGGTTAATTCAGTACAGTATGACGAATTTTCATTTTGCATCCTAAGCTAAATTTGGTTTAATAGGGTGGGGTATATTTATGCCTTCAGAAAGGTAACAGGGTTGACAGTTTAAAATGACATTGCAGTTCTTGTACTTAAAGTCATGAAACTAGATATACAAGTTTCCACTTTTCAGTAATCAGTTGTCTACTGTTACAGGACTGAAATTTTAAAATCATCTACTGACAACAATGATATGTATGTATATAGTGTAGTAGCGTTTTAAAGTTTGGGGTCAGTAAGTCTCCCCCAAATTGGAAATACATTACTTTAATTCAACAAGTACACTTTAAATCCCGCATTTTATTTTGAATGTTCTATTCATTAAATAATCCTGAAAAGAAGTATCACAATTTCCACAATATACAGCAACTGTTTTCAACACTGATAATAATAAGACGTGTTTCTTAAAGACCGAATCAGCACATTATAGGATGATTTTTGAAGTATGATGTTACGGAAGTTATGACTACTAAAAATTCACAGGAATAAACATTTCACAATATATTCAAATAGAAAAGCGTTATTTTATAACGTGTAGTAATATTTCATGGTATTACTGTTTTACTGTACATTTACTGTATGTACTGTACATCAAATAAATGCAGCCTTACAGTAGCATACATAAATAATAAACCCATAATCATTGTTATATTGTAATGCATACAGTATGTACATAAGTGACACAAATGGTGCCCATTTTGCAGAATCACCCAGTTACTGTTGTGTTTCTCTGTCTGTGAATTCATCAAACATGTATTCTCATAGAGAGAATTTCCATAGAGAGTTGCTCTCTTTGGAAAGCGGTCGGTTTGGCTTGACGTTTCATTCATGTGATATTTCGAAAAAGTAAACATTTCAGTGTTTAAACAAACTTGTAATTCAAGTGTTTACAATGCAGTTGCACTGAGAGCTTGATTATCCTGGCATGGGTCGCTATTTTTGTCCCTCTAGGCCTCGGTTCGTCTCAGCATGAGCAGACATACAGTTTGGTTCTTAACGTGAGCATCTGCGAGTGTCTTCGGTGTAAGGTTAGCGGTGGCAGATTTTTAATCTACATGTACGATGTGCCCTCCCGTGTCTTGTGTCTACTCAGCAGTATGTGGTCGAGTGTGATTTGGAGTGTTGGGCCCCAGCGTATTGATTGGCTGCGCCGGGGTAGGGCGCTTGCTAAAAAATGTGATGTTTTATCCTAATGCTTATTGTGCAATGGATAGTTGCAGTTCTGGGTGCTGATTGGTCAATACTGTATGGTAGCTGTGCTAAAATACACTATATAATAGCATAGCTCTGATGTGAAAAACCTGCTCGTCCAGCTACTGTGAATATCACTGGACAGTCAGGGACTAATAATATTGAGTAGTCTGTCTTTTCACTACGGCATCTGGTTACATGTTATTTTGCATCTTATTTTGGCTTAGTTGGAAGAAATAGTCTGACCAACATGTGAAGCAACCAAACTTATTAATTTATGAAAATGGACTATAGGGTCCTCTATGATTCTGAATTAATTTGCTTAATAAAATAATGTGTCCTTAATATGTCATTTATCAGTTGAATATTCACAGCACTGCAAAGTTGGAAAAAGATTATATTTTGGGACCAGTTTTGCTTCAACAGAGGCAACCTATTTGATGTATTTTCAAATATAAGTATATTCTCTGCTAACACATTTTCGAGTTAGCACATTAAATTGTCGATTTAATAATGCATCGTAAAGTGTTTTACTATCCCTGAATTACAATTTAGCTTCTTGTTGGGAAATTACATGTTGTAAATCAGTAGACCTACTTTTAACATTAAGTGAAAGTAGTCACACTCATTCATATCACAGAAGAATAATAAATTTCATGGCCATTTTTTTTCTTTAAAACACCATCTCTTGCAGCATGGTGGAGACTCGCTTTAAGGCCGGTAATTTACAACGCTCATTAGAGTGCTGAAAGCACCTCAGTCAATCTGAACTGAGACGCCACAGTCACAAACTACATCCTTACTGCAGTGCCTAGAAAAAAATCAATTACACATTAAACCCAGGTAAAACTCTAATGTGGTCCTATGGAGTGTGCGTGTCTATAAAGCTAAACATAAATTCATGTGGTCTCCAGCATATTCCATAAATATGCAACTATTTTTTTTCAAGAATGGTTAGAAACCAGCTTCAGAAATGATTGCTCATCAAACTCGGAGCATAAAAACTAATTACTCAACGAGTTCATTTATTTTTAATTTTGAAAACCTGATTTGCATTCTTTCGCTAACAATCATTAAAAATGGGTAACAGGGTTGCAAATTTTGCCTAAATAAAAACTATAATTCGGTAGGGATTAGCTAATTGGGAATGTTGGTTGACAAATCTAGCTATGTTTCTGTAAAATATATTTATTATAACTTGAGTAACAGGGTTGAATTTGACGAATGTCAGAACTACGTTTTTTTTGTAAAGACTGAGATAATGGAATTAGGTTATTTACTTCCTTTCAACAAAGGGCCCAAATGATGTCACTTCCTGGATGTCACAGTGGTAACAGGGTTGAATGCAAAATGTGGAACAGACAGCCGAAATTGTAATTTTAAGGAACATAGTTTCAGTATCAACAACAAAAAACAAAGCATTTGTTGCTTTTAAATCTTTAAATACACGTAATAAGGCAGTTGGAAAATGAAACACATTTTATGCACATAGAAAATCACTTACTTCTGATTCTTCTAGTTATGATGGCAAAAAGTGAATGTAATAAGTTTCTAACTGAGCCAGCACTTTATTAGCATCAAAAACTCATTTATTTATTTGTTAATGCATACCTGCACGAGCCTGCAGCTTGTGTAATTAGATTGGGAACTCCCGCTTTGCCTGTAAGGCTGTGGTTCAGGTTGCAACATCTTTTTTTTTTTCGGGTGCAGAGGCTGATCTCCAGTCAGCAGAGAGCAGGTAAGGGAACTTCTGACAAAGTGCCAAGAGCAATAAACATTCATCATAGTCACAGACTTTTTACTGGCTTGATGGAAGGGGAATGCAGCCGCGCGTGTGTGTGTGTGTGTGCGTGTGTGTGAATAATGTGTCCCTGTATGCTGGGAAGTGCTTGTGTGTATGCATATCTGTGCATGAGGATGCACTCATATCCATTCATTCATTTATTTACTTGATGTAATCTGGATTATGTAATCAGAGTCCAGATTACAAGATCACAGTGTTCATAAATAGTTACTTTTGATGGAATACATGATTAAATATGATTCACACAATAACAGTGAATTATTCATAATTTATTAATTTACCCCAGTTCTTATTTTTTCTTTTAAATTTTTTTTTTCCTAAATTAACCTACCACATATATACATGAGACTAATGATTATGCAAGTTACTAAACACCTGCCTGTGCACAGCTGTGAAATACTGTGTCTTAATCATATAAAAAATACTGAAGCCATTGTAGCGAGAAGGTGTTGGCAGATGTAGGCTTAAGGAATGCTGTGACAGGGTTATATGTTGGACAGAGTTTGTGCAATGGAGAAATGTTTAAGGGAAAAGGGCTTCGGTCTGTGGCTTCTTATCAGTAAGCCTAATAGAGTTAGATAGGGCTCATAGTCTCGTCCCAAGATGGCCACTGGTTCAGAACCTCGTCCCAAGATGGCTGCCACACTGTTTCAGAGCCTTGTCCCAAGAAGGCCACCATTTCAGAGCCTCGTCCTAAGATGGCCGCCAGTTCAGAGTCTCGTCTCAAGATGGCTGACAGTTCAGAGTCCTTTGAGGAGGATGCGCCCAGCGGGTGTTCCAAGGGCTTCAGCACTGGCCGTCACTGAGACCGTTCCCCTATCCTCGGTGCTCCCTGTTATGGTGGTTGCCATTCTGTGTGTTTGGGCTACACATTGCTCTGTTCCTGCTCCAGTTTGTGAACCCACTCCTGAGCCCACTCCAGCCAATGAGTCCGCTCCAGTCCTTGAATCCACTTCAGAGCCCGCTCCAGCTCCTGAGGTTGCAGCTCCCGCTGCGGAACCTCCCGAATTGGCAGCATCCGCTCCAGAACTCGCTGTCTATCCAGTCACGGTCAAGAAGGCCGCCTGTGAACTCTAACAGTCCTGTCATGGCCATGGATGCCATTCCTGAACTCG
>NW_015505600.1:507546-508678 GCF_001515645.1 Sinocyclocheilus grahami | reverse complement strand
CTAAATTAACCTACCACATATATACATGAGACTAATGATTATGCAAGTTACTAAACACCTGCCTGTGCACAGCTGTGAAATACTGTGTCTTAATCATATCCAGTGACCTTGGAAGTCTGGACCATGTAATCTCACGTTTTTATGTTTATTAATGTAATATAGGGATTCACAAACTTTTTTGCGAGTCGCCGAAACCATTTAACCATTTGACCTAAAATAATTACTTAAAGTCCCCTGAGAGTTCAATAATTGAACAATATGTTTGCATGTTCGCAGTTCTCTGATGTTGGTGGTCACATTATCACACTGACAAATTTGAATTCATTTTAATTTGACATTTTTATATTAGGTTTTCATTAACACTCTACTGTTTTTTCATGAACCCCAGTTTGGGAAACCCTGCTGTAATAAATTGTTTAATGCATCTCGTGATATTGATAAAGAATGAAATATCTCTTTCTCTTTGTTTTTTTTTCTTTAATCAATATGGTACAAACTAATCCCATTAAAGTGTATTTGATAAACAAGTTAGTTCAAAGGTAATCTAAAAGTATAATCAAAAAGTAGTCAGACTACATTACCTAATGTGTAATCCAAATGATGTTACTCACCACTATTTTCCTCATGTAATTTGTAATCAGTATTGGACTACAATTTCTAAGCGATCTATCCAGCACTGACAAATTTTATACATGTGAAAGTATTTTTTCTGTTAAAGCATTTTAAACAAACATTTTACCTAAAATAATCATGAAGCTTAGTTCCCAAATAATAATAATCATTATTTTAATATGCATTTACAGTAAGCTCAAAATTTTCAGCCGACACATTTAAATGTGCATGCACTAGTAAATAAGCGGAGGCCATCTCGATCATGTTAAAGCATGTAAGTGTGTGTTGTGACTTTCTAATAAACCAGACCTAATTTTAGGGGGATTTTCTTTTCAAGGTCATACTTCTGGCAGACTGTGCAGAGAGTATTGAAAACAATCCCGTCTCTTTTTCCAGAGCTGGACGTTCTGAAATTGCACATCAAAATTGCAAAACCAGAGCATAATGAAGCTGCAAAACAAAAACATTGTGTCTTGGCCAAAAGTGGAGAAAAATACTGAGCGATGTAATGGAGGCCAGA
>NW_015505600.1:495544-506943 GCF_001515645.1 Sinocyclocheilus grahami | reverse complement strand
CACCATTACAACCCACGCCGCCATATGATGGCATGCCAAAAAAATAAAAAAATACTGAAGCCATTGTAGCGAGAAGGTGTTGGCAGATGTAGGCTTAAGGAATGCTGTGACAGGGTTATATGTTGGACAGAGTTTGTGCAATGGAGAAATGTTTAAGGGAAAAGGGTTTCGGTCTGTGGCTTCTTATCAGTAAGCCTAATAGAGTTAGATAGGGGAATATCTTGATGAGAAAGCAGATAAAGGGAGAAAGAAAAACAAGAACCTCAAAACACTAGCAACCAAAGGCTACAGTCTCGAGAAGCAATGACTCATGCAGGACAGCGAGCCAGAAAGTGGTTTGCAGCCCATCTGCAAGAACATGCATGTTTGCAGAAAGAATAAACTCTGAAAGCAACACAATGCATGCCCTGTAATCTGCTTTGGAAAAGCGTAAACCGATGCCAGCTATTTGTCATATGCCGCAAATGTTTTTAAATAAATATGCCGGTTGGGGTCTTATCAAATTAAGGGAATCAGTACGAATCCATATGGCTTGTGTGCATTATATTTAGGTCTCCTTAAGCCATACAATATGCGAGGAACAGGATTATTATTGGCAACGAAATCAAAAAATGTAATTACTTGAAATAAACTTTAAAATATATTTTACATCAGCTAGTTATCAAAGCAACATTTTTCATTTTTGATTAGGTACTTAACTAAAACTGTAATAGTGTGTCAATGAAAATTTCAGTCATTGAGAATATTCCACTCATCTGAATCTCATTTAATAAGTTCAATTTAATAATAATTTAAACAAACAAACAAATGAATGAATGAATAAATGAATGAATGAACGTCACATTTATGTATTTGATGTCAGCACCACGGGCTCTCACTTGTCATAACAAAACACTGAATGGCAGTTTGAATATGCAGACTGTAGAGTGACATTCATAAGCTGCAGAAGAAGGAAAGATGTTCAATTAATAAAATTTTTTATTTTAGTCTGTTCCGTGCACAAAGCTTTAGTATGGTCTAGAAGACTTAGATATTGCGTGTGCTGCAATTTTATGGTGAATGTGATCCTTCTTGAAATGTTCTCCTTTGACTTTCCACAAACAAATAACAGCACGTCAGTTAAAAAATACATATAATTTTGAGTAAAAAAGGCCAAAATTTGCATATCTGGGTGAACTGCCCCTTTAAGCTCTGTAATTCCCCAGGCTGTTGATGTTCTAAGGAACGGTAAACTAGGCAAATGTCACGCATACTGTGTCCTAATGCTGTTAACAGATAATACAGATAATGCTCTCTGTCAGAGGTTCTATTAACATCTTTTGTCAACTCTGACTAGATGATCTGCTTCAGTCAAGTCAAAAAATCTATGTTATGCCTTCAGAATATATATAAACTGTACTTGTCTATAATATAACATTAATGACATAAAAGTTCACTTATGTGTACTTAAAGTAAGTACACTTTCCTGACTGTTCCTACACTTAGGTGCATGTTGTAATAATGTCAAATTAATAGTTTCACTTTAAAGTACATTTTGAATAATTATGTCTTAATGTTTTGCTGTTATTTCAAGAAGTACAAATGTGTAATTACACATTTATTTAAATTAGGGCTGTAAGTTTAACGCGTTAACTTAATCCTGCAGTTTTGTGAATCTCCTTTTACAGTGGGGGAGGTTGAAAATGAAAAATATTTTTTGGGAGGGGGCAGCATGGGACAAGCTCCGGAGGCCAAGGAGCTCAACCATCCACGGATTCCAGCGTACCCCACACTAAGGATTGCGTAATTTCTTTGACACCTGAGCCTCTCCACAAGATGGCCACCAGCTCATAGTCTCGTCCCAAGATGGCCACTGGTTCAGAACCTCGTCCCAAGATGGCTGCCACACTGTTTCAGAGCCTTGTCCCAAGAAGGCCACCATTTCAGAGCCTCGTCCTAAGATGGCCGCCAGTTCAGAGTCTCGTCTCAAGATGGCTGACAGTTCAGAGTCCTTTGAGGAGGATGCGCCCAGCGGGTGTTCCAAGGGCTTCAGCACTGGCCGTCACTGAGACCGTTCCCCTATCCTCGGTGCTCCCTGTTATGGTGGTTGCCATTCTGTGTGTTTGGGCTACACATTGCTCTGTTCCTGCTCCAGTTTGTGAACCCACTCCTGAGCCCACTCCAGCCAATGAGTCCGCTCCAGTCCTTGAATCCACTTCAGAGCCCGCTCCAGCTCCTGAGGTTGCAGCTCCCGCTGCGGAACCTCCCGAATTGGCAGCATCCGCTCCAGAACTCGCTGTCTATCCAGTCACGGTCAAGAAGGCCGCCTGTGAACTCTAACAGTCCTGTCATGGCCATGGATGCCATTCCTGAACTCGCTGACTGTCCTGCCATGGTCAATGAGGCCGTTCCTGAACTCTTTGACGGTCCGATGAAGGCTGTTTGTAATCTCTCTCTCTCTCCCTGCCTTGTTGCGGTCGCAGAAGCTGCTGTTAATCTCTCTGTGCTCTATGCTGCAGTTCTACCTGATCCGCCTTGGTCTCCTGCGCCATCGGCTCTGCCCTGGCTCTCGGGTCCACCCGCTCCACCCTGGCCTTCTACTCCACAAGTTCCAGTTCCTTGTCCACTCCATGGACCTGGCCCTCCATCCTTCCACCTGTCATATGCTTTGTCATGATCCCTGTCTGTGTTTCCTGTGTCTGTGTCCAAGGACTTTTAGTTTGTAGTTTTGTGTCCCTATTGTTGCCTTGTTCCCCTCCTGTTTCCCTGCTGCTCTGCTCCCTTATTGTCATGGATACTCATTGAACCACACCCATTTCCTTATTAGTTGCCCTGGTTACTGATTAATTCATTGCTTCAGCTCTCTGTATAAATAGTCCTTGAGTTTCCCTTGTGCTTTTTCAGTTGTTGAATGTCTGTGATTGTTGCCCTTGTCTCTTGAGTTCCTAGCCGTACCCATGTTGGATTACTTGCGGTTTCTTGGATTTATTAAACTCCTGCTCATCTCAGTTTGCCTCATCTTGTCTCTGCAACGTTACAGTGTTATATTTTAAACGCTGTGTTTTTACTCAATTTTGCAGAGAACATTACCTTTAAAACCATAGCAGAATTGTGGCATTTCTCGGAGCACAGCTATGTTTAGTTTCTGAATGAATCCGCGTTTTGAATGAATCATGTGAATAAATGATTCAAAGACCCACTCATAAAGAGCCATTTACTTAATTTCTGAATGAATCAGCCATTTGAATGGATCGAATGACTGACTCCACAAAGTCAGTCAGGTAACAAAGCTGTTTTGGATAGCAATGACTTCATTGTATGAATATATATATATATATATATATATATATACTCAGATGTTTCTCAAATCATCTTTTATGTTCTATAGTTTTTGTTAGGCTATTGTAGCCTAAATGTTTGTGTAATAAATTTTGCCGAATCAAATCAAATATTTCTAAAGCTACAATTTGAAATGTCTACTTGATACTTTCTCATTTAACACAAAAATAGCTTTAAATAATCTTTTGTGGGTATTTTCAGTCAAATTTATTTTGTGATTAATTAATCGACACATGTAATTAGATTAAAAATTTTAATCGACTGACAGCCCTAATTTAAATACATGACATACAAGTTTCAACACAATTTACATTAAAGTATATTTTCGTTTACCAAAAATGCTTTTCAGTACATTTGACATCACACTTTAACCAAATTTCAAAGAAAATATAATTATGAAATTACACAAAGATACACTGAAGTTCTACTTAAGTGGGTCAAAAAAGCACTTTTAACTTTAACTAATTGCATTTAAAATAAATACATTTTCATTTAACTGTACATAACATGCACTTAAGTGTCTGAAAACATTTCAATTCACACTTAGGTATATCATTTTAAAGAACATAATTTCTGTAATATGAACACTTTTTAAAAGTTTGCTAAAGTATACTTCTTTTTCCACAAAAGGAAGGCTAACAGTTTGAGGCTGTCTACACTGGGCGTGACAAAGCGACCGTTGCAAATAATTTTGTGTCAGTACTAAGGGTGTGCAATATTGACAAAAAATAATATCTCAATATTTTCTGGGATTTTATCGATAAAGATAATTAGACAATATTTTGTTGAGTGTGTTATTGTGCTGATATCTTAAGGACTACCGTGGACAGCTGACTCCTAAAGTTTTTGATATATTTCATATTTTGTGTGGTCAGTTTACAGCAGTGATAGAAATTAAGCTTTTCCAATAAATTTAAATTGATTTTTACCTTTATAAAGCCCTTTTTTTCTAAAAGTGTGCATCATCTTTCAAGTCAAATTCTTACATTTAATCAGTCAATTATATTAATAATACATTTAAGCTGTTACTAAACAAATGCAATCAGTATCAATAAAATTCATCTTCGCAGAAGTTGCATATGAAGTGGCATTTAGAAATAGCGCAAAAACAGCCAATATGCTGTCTAAAACGTAAGTCTCTTGATAGTAACTTATTCTTTATTGAACTGTTGTATAAAATCAATATCACATTTGTAACCATGCTGATTTTTTAAAGAAAAAACGGCACTCTTCCTGTGATATTGATTAACTATATGAATTGATATAACTATATGAATATATAAATTTTCTGCCCCCTTATCTTGAATTATGTGATCATTCTTAATGCATATTAATAAACTGAATCATGCAGTGAAAGATCGCACTCTAAATGCGCACGCGCACTAAAGCCTGTGTTGGTCTACTCTAACCAGATTTCATCACGTCGTGTATGCACGCCTCTGTAGGTGTGTTTTGTTTGCTTTTTGCAATATACTCGATAATGTCATGATGTCTCACGAGTTCAGTATTTGCGCTAAACCTGCGCAGATTTGGCTTACATGAACTTCCCCACACCTGTATATATTATTGCTCTTGTTAGTTATGATTGCTTCTATTGTCCTCATTTGTAAGTCGCTTTGGATAAAAGCTTCTGCTAAATTACTAAATGTAATGTAAATGTAATTTAATAATAAAGAGCTTTTAGAATGTTAAAAACCTATGGGGGGAAAAAATTAACACCCCTACCCACCCCCACAAAAGCAGGACGGTAGTGATCTCACATAGCTCTGACAGTGTGTGTGCACACATCTATGTGTAGCAATTCATCCACATTTGAACTGAGTGGACAGTGAAATCCTGTAAATACAGACTGATAAAGAAGAAACAAAATCAAACCTGCTTTAAAACCCAGCAACACAACTGTAGCTGTATAACTTTACAACAGCAACACTGCTTTAACAAAAAAGCAAAACAAGACTTATTTGACATCAAAACAAACATTTGAAATGCTCTCGGTGTACTTTTATGTCACGCACAGAACGGTCTGTGCAGTGCTGCTTCAAGTCCAACACCTATTGTGTTTTATTAGGAGACGCACAACAGTTCTTCTGTGGCTTTATAGGTAATATTTTCACGTACACAATTTAGCAAAATCAGAAAATATTGTGTCTAATATATACCACAATATCAACTTCTTATTATTGAATTGTTGTAAATAAATATCACATTTGCAACTGGTCAGTGTTCAAAAAATGCTGGGAAATCACTTCATGTAGCCCTACAAGAGTGATTACTGATAAACTGTCTGAAAAAAAAGAAAGTCAAGTTTTAGAGAAGAAAAAAATCACCCACTGACTTTCAAAGCTGCTACATAGTAACGACTTTCTACTTCGAGGACCTTGATAGAAATGTAGTGGAGTGAAAAGTACAATATTTGTCTTTCAAATGTAGTGAAGTTAAAGTCATAAGTTCCCAGAAAAAATAATACTCAAGTAAAGTACCGATACTCAAAAAGTGTACTTAAGTACAATACTCAAGTAAATGTACTTAGTTACTGTCCGCCTCTGTGTATATACAAGATAACAAGGAGATAACAAGGGATGGGTCAATGTGATTAATTATCATGGTAACTAACTAGGGTGGCAAACAAGGGAAACTATGTCAAGCAGGAGAAAAGGAACTGAACACAGGAAGCAAACACAGAAACAATAGGAGAATCCACTTCAAAACAACAGTCCTTAACACAAGACAGGGGAACACAGGCTGGAATCATGACAACTGCACACACTCACACTCCAAGTGTTTTTATATGGTTAGTTATTACAAACATACGTTTTTAAAATTAAACTGAAAATCCATGTTTTTGGTATGGGTGTGTGTAATTTACATTGTAGAGCAAAACGCCCAAGTATCGTCAAGTCTATATTTACCACATACCTTGTTTTACACATAAATTGAAAAACCCCATAATAAAAACCCATAGTAAAGTCTAAACAGATTGAGAGTTAGTCTTCTGGGGTTTGAAGTCATAGCTGCAGCACTCTAACCACCAGTTCCCCGAAACGTAAAATAGTTATGAATTGCTGCAAGGTTGCCTAAAGGTAGGCCTAAATGTTACTTGCACCCAGATTGCCATTTATTTGTCATTAAACTTTTAATATACATTGCTCATTTAGGCCTACATATACTACGCATCACATGTAGCCTAATAAAAAATGTAAGTTATTCACTGATCATCATCTCAGTTTTCACCTACTTCATCTTTTTGTCACAAAACTATTGTATGACTTCAGAAGACTTATATAGTGATATAATACATGGGTCATATGGACGTTTTATTTATATAATTTTTGGAACTTGGCAGAAGAGGTCAATGAACTAATTTTATAGAAAAATACACTCTTCGATAAAGTTTCCAAGAGGGGGGGTTTGCAGTGATTCAATAGAATAATCATTTTTAGTTCCATAAAAGAACCTTTCAGTGAACAGTTTTTAAAAGAACATTTTAATAATCTAAATAAACTATTTCCTCTATAGAACCTTGCGAGCAATGGAAAAAGGTTATGTGGATGTTAAAAGTTCTTCATGGAACAATAAATGGCAAGAGTTTATTATATAGAAATATAGAATGCATAAAGTATGTGTGAAGATTCTTCAAAACATTTCATTTTGTGTTCCAACGTCAGATGGGTTTGGCATCACATGAAAGTGAATACATAATGACAGAAACTCCATTTTTGGGTGAACTGTCCTTTTAAGTCCTACAATTTCCTAGGTTGTTGAAGTTCAAAGAACTTTAAACTTGGCGAATGTCACGCATACTGTGTCCTAATGCTGTTAACATACAGATAACACACTCTGTCGGAGCTTAAATTAGCAGCTATCGTCGACTCTCACTGGTTGGTTTAACTTTGGTAAGTGGGGGCATGACACTACATCGAGGACCATTGAAAAGCCAGGTGAGTGATAAAGATTAGGTGTTGGGAAAGCACAATGGCATCGCTGTACACTAAGCTTTAAGACACCACATTGACATCTGCTCAAGAATGCTTTAGTCTCCAAACTCTAATTTACAGTTAGAGTTTCCTTCTTGGTTCGTCTGAGAGCCGTTATCTTGTTTCTGCCCAAACCAACAAGTATGCTGAAACGCAAATTGCATCTGGCACCAAGGCATAGTAATTTGACGTAATTACTACAGCTTGATACCAGAGTACGCTCCCGCAGCATGGCACGGATCCATCACAATAATCAGTAATTGCTCTCCATTTTTGACGCAAAAATACTGAAACACCCATTACTCTGTTCCACAGCAGCTTGATAATGCCACATTACAGAAAAATCCTTCACCAACTTCTATATTGTACAAACTCAACACCTGTAGGGCCCGGCGTTTTCATCATCTGCTTGGAATAAATTGTAGTCATCATCATAACCATAATCACAGTAATAAAAAAGTCCTCATCCTCTTGCCAAATTACTGTGACATTTGATTTACAGTAATTGTGCGGGAGAGGAGGGGAGTTTACGCTACAATACGCTATGCTTCGTCTCGACCGGCGGAGTCCATACACGCACACACCTGCGGGACTTACACCTGAGAAGGGCCCGGGGCCGGATCCCAATGATATGCCCACATTCCCCGAGGCACACAATGACTAACATTGTGACATATACAATAAACCAGGTGTGGAGGGTGATATTTTATTATTAGCCTTGAAAATGTCATTTTCAAAAGATTATATTCAAGAGCATTACACATTAAGAAGGTAATTTGTTATGAATGAGGTTTAGACATCTGAACTGCTATTTCTGGATGTAATTATGTCATTACGTTGTTAGGCACAGACAGGGACCCAAAGATTGCAGTCGGTAAACGTTCAAAATGTTTTAAGAGATTTTTGAAAGCAACAATACACAATGACACATGTTTGTTTCTTTTTGTTTGCTTCTTTTAATACTGTGATAATTGTTTTAAACAGAAAAATGGAACATAAAGACAACAAATAAAAAAAAGAACGATCTCCAGGACCTTTAGTTTGATTTACGAAAGTTCAAGCATTTTTGTCCCCCATTTTCAACAGGTAAACACTATAATCAGAAGACTAGACTCAATCATGTGACCAACTGAAAGTGACCTCACATTTGTTAGACATAATTCAAAGTCTGTTCCTGCATGTGAGAAATACCTCATCAAATGTTGAAAAAAAAAAAAGGCTTGCAGACATCTGCCATTCATTTTACTGACAATACTGGGCTGTAATAACGGAACCGTAATGTGCGAGAAATTGCTTTTTTGTAACTCTAGTCATTTAGTTAGGCAGCTAGACAGATATAACACTGCAGACAATTATTCAGAAAAGCATGAGAAATCTTCAAGTAACATCTCCTTCAAAGAGACAAATTAGTGTTAAACTCTTAATTAGTATATATAGCTATATGTTTCTCAGCCCTCATTGCATAATTTAGTCCTTTAGAGCCCTAAACATCCATGGCATTCAGTACAGTACAGGCTCCTCTGTGGTGTTCTATGTAGGTGCTCCGTTTTTTTGGCTAGCCTGCATCCGTAATCTCCTCCTCGCAATCGCTTCCTGTTTTTTCCTCTCGATCTCAGCAGCCGAACATTTGGCTGTCGTATGGGACGAAATAAAAACTGCAAAACAACAAAAACAAAAGTTTTGTCATGGTTCTGTGCAATGTAACTGGGAGATGTGAAAGTTTTAAAGTGTGAACTGTAATCCCTGAGTTTCAATGTTTAAAGGAACACGCCACTATTTTTGAAAATAGGCTCATTTTCCAACTCCCCTAGAGCTAAACAGTTGAGTTTTACCGTTTACGAATCCATTCAGCCGATCTCCGGGTCTGGCGGTAGCACTTTTAGCTGTAGCTTAGCATAGATCATTGAATCGGATTAGACCGTTAGCATCTCGCTCAAAAATGGCCAAAGAGTTTCTATATTTTTCCTATTTTAAACTTGACTCTTCTGTAGTTACATCGTGTACTTAGACCGACGGAAAATTAAAAGTTGCGATTTTCTAGGCCGATATGGCTAGGAACTATACTCTCATTCTAGCGTAATAATCAAGGAACTTTGCTGCTGTACCATGGGTGCAGCAGGCGCAATGATATTACGCAGCGCCTGAAAATAGTCCCCAGCTAACTTCCAACGTGCAAGCAGGTGGTCACGTTCGTTATGTTGATGGAAGTTAGCCTATTTTCTATTTTTTTAACTCAACTGTTTAACTCTAGGGGTGTTGGAAAATGAGCCTATTTTCCAAAATAGTGGAGTGTTCCTTTAATACAGCATAAAAGTGAATTACTAGTCACATTTTCGCTTGTAACAATTTTCGGTAACACTTTAGGTTAGGGAACACATTCATTATTAATTTAAGAGTTTTCCCTCAAACTCCTAGTTTGTTGCTTACTGGTAATAAGTAACGTTGTTGTTATAGTAGTTATATTTAGGTATTTGGAAGGGTTAAGGAATCTAGAATACGGCCATACATTAATATGTGCTTTATAAGTTTACTTTAAATAGTAAACAGCCAATTTACTAGTAATATGCATTCGAATAAGCAATTAGTTAACAGTGAATAGTATTCTCTAATCTAAAATGTTCCCATATTTCTACTGCAAGTACATCAGAGGACAACCATAAGAGATAAAGGAATAGTTTATCCCAAACTTAAAATGACATTATTTACTCATCCTCATGAGGACTGACTTTCTGCAATGGAACATAAAAAAATAGAGAGAATTTAAGAATTTTCCCATTACTCCTTTCTATACGATGGCTAGTGGCTGTCAAAGGACATCACCAAATATCATCAAAGCAGTTTATTGTGCACAATATTTGGTCACACTTTAGTCTGGGGACCAATTTTCACTATTACCTAATCATTAACTATGACTTTTGCCTCAATAAACCCCTAATGTGCTGCTTATTAATAGTTAGTATTAAGTTTAGGTATAGCCTCTGTGCACAAGCGTAGCGACAAACTTCCGTTGTCACCAGAAGTCGGGATATCAGTTTCCGGTTTTCATTCGCTTTGCCCAAAATGTCAGTATTTTCTAGATGTCTCTGAGATCTACAAGTAAGAGTCAGTGATGTCTATCGTATCGTTAATGCCCGGTTCCCTGCTCCAATACTCAAGCGAAACAAGGGATTCAAACTAAATATATCGAGTTATATGCACAAATAGTTTAATCTAATGTGTTATTTAGGCATTTAGCGGCTAAGCTAGTTAGCGACATGCTCATTTTAGAAGCTTGTCTTTCTCAATTTTAAATGCAGACTGTTCGTTTTTATTATTTTTTATAATTGTATTATCACTTGTATTAAACATCTCCCCCCTCTCAGTTTTTAATAAAAATCAGGGCACAGGTGAATATAACTCAAATCTAATGAAAACATTTACAGTAGGCAGGTAAGTGGTGGCAAATTAAGTGTTTTTTAGCTGGAATGGCTTATTGTTGGATCTCAATTTTTTGGGAAAAAAGTGGGCAATACTAGAGGCTTTATTTTATTCATCATTGTTATTGTGTATATAACATCCAATAGTGCTGGGCGGCATGACCAAAAACTTATATCACGGTATTTTTCAAAATGATACCGGTTTCACGGTACATGACGGTATTTGTTTTTCATGCATGACCAGGTGTTAACCATATTTTCTACTGATTGAGAGAAAATACTGCAGTATATTGACTTAGAATGCCCTATTTTACTGTCATGATGAGTGAATATTGACAAAAAATACCACACTAAATAGTGACTAAACACGACCACTTTTAATACATGTTAACCAGGAATCACTCATTTATAATTGCAGCATCGTCTGATAAAAGCAACATGCATCTACCCTAAAGAGTGGCTATGCGGTTGTTTTGGCTATATTACTTTTTTGTCTCATGCAGCGCACTGCCTGCGTCTGAGTAACAAACTAAAAAAAAACAACAAACTAAAAAGTGCATGTGATATTAACAGACGAACTACGCTCATAATTATAATTCCAAACAATCAGTAAGCGACAGGTGCTAGGAAACGATGATTTTGTACTCATTTATTGACGAGTCGGCTGCGGTGCGGCCAACTGAATGCGCTG
>NW_015505600.1:460127-495371 GCF_001515645.1 Sinocyclocheilus grahami | reverse complement strand
AGGTTTATCCAAAAAAGTCGCTAGGTTTGTCAGTATGAATATTCTATGGAAAAAAGCGGCTAAAAGGGTCTGAAAGTTGCTAAATCTAGTGCTAAAGTCACGCTCGTGTGTGTGAGACGCGGGAGCTGATGGCAGCAGGCGGTGGATATTTGTGGCAATCAGTGGATATTGTGGATGAGTTCTTCTGTGTCATCACGTTCTATTAGTTCTACAGCTTCAGTTTCAGAACTTTCACGCTTAGTAACACATACAGCTGTTCCCTCACCACAGTGCAACAGTGAAAAGGGACCCGTTTCAAACAGTGTCGCGTTCCGAACGTTGTTTAAGCGACATACACCGGTATTGCGGTATTTAAAAAATTCATATCATAACAAAAATAAACACCGGTATTCGGTATGAACCAGTATACCGCCCAGCACTAACATCCAATACTGAGTATTTAATTGTGCATTACCTTGTTTTTGCATTTGGATTACCTTCGCCTTCATCTCAACACTCATTTAAAGTTACCCTTAAAAAAACACTAATAATTCAGTAGCAAGGTAAATATAATTTTTTAAATTTTTTTTTTAGAAAATCTCAGAATATATATTATAATATTGTGATGCTAAATTCACTTACAGATAGACAATATTAATCATTTTAATAACAGGCCACCTGAGTGTACTTAAAAGGTAACCCAATTTCATGACTATGATTCTTAAACAAGGAAAGTTTTAAAAAGTACATTTTATAATAATGTCAAATTAAAGTTTCTGGAATAATTGTGAAATTACATATAAAGATGCACTTAAGTGGTTCAACAAAAGTGCACATTTTCATTTAATTTAAATTAACGTGCAATTAAGTGTCCGAAAGCATCACATTTTGTTACAGTTAAGTATATTATTTAAAATGATTTCTATAATAAGTACTTTAAAAATAAGTTTGCTAAAGTGTTCTTAAATGGACCTGTAGCACAATGACCAATTGTGCCCTGATCTTTATTAAAAACTGAGAGGGGGAGAAGTTTAAAACAAGTGATAAAACAATTATCACCCAAAAAAAAACAAAAAACAAAACCGAACTGTCTGCGTTTAAAATTTAAAAAGACAAGCTTCTAAAATGAGAATGTCGCTAACTAGCTTAGCCGCTAGATGCCAAAATAACACATTCGATTAAACTATTTGTGCATATAACTCGATATATTGCATTTTAATCCCTTGTTTCGCTTGCGTATTGGAGCAGGGAACCGGGCTTTAACGATACGAAGGACATCACTGATTCTTACTTGTAGATCTCGGAGACATCTAGAAAATACTGACATTTTGTGCGACGCGAATGAAAACCGGAAACTGATATCCCGACTTCTGGAGACAGCGGAAGTTCGTCGCTACGCTTGTGCACAGAGTCCATTGGGTAAGGTTAAGGGATCTGAAATATGGGCATGCAGAATAAGGCATTCATATGTGTTTTATAAGTACTAATAAACAGACAATAAACTGGTCATATGAAACCTGATTGGTTTAACACCAACAGCATTGGTTCTCACGTTTCTCATAACCAATAGCCAAGTTTGAAAATGTGTAAGTGAAAATGAGATTTAAGAGTGACGGCAAGGGACATACTTTCAGGGAACTCAGGACCTGTGTTAACATTGTTTTGTTTTAGTCAGTTTTTGTCTTTTGACAAAAATATCATCTAAAGGTTGTCAAATTTCATATTGTAATGTTCATTACATTTGGTCAAGTTTACTGTGACTAAAATGGCATCCTATTTATTCAACAAGAAAGTGCAACAATAAACCAAATATTCAAACATTTTATACATTAAACACGCATCAACATTCAACAAGAACATGTGAGATGAGAATGAAAGGAGATCTCCTAAAAATAACGTTATGACGAGTACACTATTGTAATAATTGTAGCCAAGTAGTAAGTAATTGTAACACTATTGCCTCCACCAACCTGAGTTTGATTACTATACTGTCTTATCCAATAAAGGCATAAAATGGCCTTGTAATTTTTGTAAACAATATGTTTTATAGGGGTGGGAGAAAAAAAACATAGATTCATTTAACTATCGCGATTCTTTTTAAAACGATTTAAAAATCGGTTGGTTTACCCTCAGAATTGATTTATATTTAATTATTTTACTTTTCCTAAGAGGTGGTGGGGAGACGTTAGTGCTTTTTAATTCCAACAGAGGGCAAAATGTATACAGTGCCATGAAAATTGTTTTGCCCCGTTCCGTTTGTATTTTTTTGCATATTTGCCACACTTAAAAGATTCAGATCATCAAACAAATTTGAATATTACACAAAGATAATGCAAGTAAATACAAAATGCAGTTTTTAAATGATTATTTCATTTAAGGAGAAAAAGTTGTCCAAACCTGCCTGGCGCTACGTGAAAAAGTAATTGCCCCTTCCTGTTAAATCATGAAAGAACTGTGATTAACCACATTATTTTAGAAAGCTGAGTTACATTTCACAAGCCACACACCGGCCTGATTACTGCCAGACCTGGTGAATCAATAAATCACTTAAATAGAAGCTGTCTGACAAAGTGAAGCATGCTTAAAGAGCAACACATCATGCCGCGATCTAAAGAAATTCAAGAACAGATGAGAAACATGTATAGTTGACATGTATCAGTCTGGAA
Source organism: Sinocyclocheilus grahami (assembly GCF_001515645.1). Classification (NCBI taxonomy): domain Eukaryota; kingdom Metazoa; phylum Chordata; class Actinopteri; order Cypriniformes; family Cyprinidae; genus Sinocyclocheilus; species Sinocyclocheilus grahami. The sequence continues at coordinate 492,726 of NW_015505600.1, read as the reverse complement.
ATGGTTATAAAGCAATTTCTAAGGCTTTGGGACTCCAGAGAACCACGGTCAGAGCAATTATCCACAAATTTGAGAAAACTTGGAACAATGGTGAACCTTCCCAGGAGTTGCCGGCCAACCAAAATTACTCCAAGAGCACAACGACGACTCATGCAGGAGGTCATAAAAGAACCCAGAACAACATCTAAAGAACTGCAAGCCTCACATGCCTCAATTAAGGTCAGTGTTCATGATTCAACAATAAGAAAGAGACTGGGCAAAAACGGTATCCATGGGAGAGTTCCAAGGCAAAAGCCACTGCTGACCAAAAAGAACACAAAGGCTCGTCTCTCATTTGCCAAAAAATATCTTGTTTATCCCCAAGACTTTTGGGCAAATATTCTGTGGACTGATGAGACAAAAGTTTAACTTTTTGGAAGGTGTGTGTCCCGTTACATCTGGCGTAAAACCAACACAGCATTTCATAAAAAGAACATCATACCAACAGTCAAACATGGTGGTGGAAGTGTGATGATCTGGGGCTGCTTTGCAGCTTCAGGACCTGGACGACTTGCCATAATTGAAGGAAACATGAATTCTGCGCTCTATCAGAAAATCCTGAAGGAGAATGTCCGGCCGTCAGTTTGTGACCTCAAGCTCAAGCGCACTTGGGCTATGTAGCAGGACAATGATCCCAAACACACCAGCAAGTCCACCTCTGAATGGCTCAAGAAAACAAAATTAAGGTTTTGGAGTGGCCAAGTCAAAGTCCGGGCTTAAATCCAATTGAGATGCTGTGGCATGACCTTAAACAGTCCTTTCATGCTCGAAAACCCTCCAATGTGGCTGAAGGAAAACAATTCTGCAAAGAAAAGTGGGCCAAAATTCCTCCACAGTGATGTGAAAGACTCGTTGCCAGTTATTGCAAACGTTTGATTGCAGTTGTTGCCGCCAAGGGTGGCACAACCAGTTATTAGATTTAGGGGGCAAATTTTTTTTTTCATATAGTGCCAGGCAGGTTTGGACAGCTTTTTTCCCTTAATGAATAAAATCATCATTTAAAAACTGCATTTTGTATTTACTTGGGTTATCTTTGTGTAATATTAAAATTTGTTCGATGATCTGAATCATTTAAGTGTGACAAACATGGAAAACAATAAATAAATAAAAAATAAACAGGAAGGGGGCAAAAACATTTCCACAGCACTGTAGGTGTATGACATCAAAGTGTCGCGTGAGCGATTCGAAAGCATGCGATGCCGTCTGTTCTCTGTAGCTCTCACGGTGATTTGATAACGTCATACAACGATCGTTCTGCGTGCGCAGTGCTGCTTCATTAGATGACGTCATATACGTTTCAAGCCGGTGCGAGAAAGCAAAACCATGAGGAGTGCAGAGGATCAAACCTCTTCCAGAATTCTTTCTGCACCTTCACGTTTTTAATTGAATGTCAAAGTGTGGAAACACTGCCGGGAAAACATGACTAAAATGGTATGCAAAGTAACATAGCACTTTATTTTATTCCACACCAGTGTTGCCAAGTACGCGGTTTTCCCGCGGAACTGGGCTACTTTTACAATGTTGCCGCCGCGGGTTGAAGCGACCCCAATAACGTGACATTTTAGCCGCTGGACTGCGATTTTTACAGGGGGACCCCCCTCGAAACACGACTGGGCTAGTTTTGGTTATGAGCAGTGTTGGGGAAAGTTACTTTTAAAAGTAATGCATTACAATATTGCGTTACTCCATAAAAAAGTAACTAATTACGTTACTTAGTTACTTTTTATGGAAAGTAATGCGTTACGTTACTTTTGCGTTACTTTTTAAATCTGGACAGGGCTTGCTTGTTTGTTTTTAAAATAAAAAAGTTATATTTTTTGGCAAATATAAAAGCCTTTTTACACCAAAAGGGAAATGAATAAGCCTCAGACTGAAGGGAAAGTACATTTACGTCCGTACAGTTGAAAGCAGAAGAAGAAATTTCAACACACTTCAGCAATAAAAAAAGACACACAGTTGTTTGTCTAGAGTAATTTGTGCTTATTAGTACGGTTGAACTGGATCATCGAAGATCAGAAGCAAAGACATTGGTTAATAGAATGGGATTAAATACATAAAGTATATTTGTGAGTGAGATGAATGAATGCATATTCATATTTATTTAGAACTACAGTAACATCTGATTTCTCTCAACATGGGGACAGGAGAGCTGTCAGTCAATAAATTGAAAAAAAAAAAAAGTAACTTGCGTTACTTATTTGAAAAAGTAACTCAGATATTCTCTTGTAAATTATCTTGTAAATTACCCCCAGCACTGAATACAACAATCCTTAAGTGCATGAGAAAAGTCATTCAAATAATACAACCGAAATCCATCCTGTAACTGAAACATGAACGTGAAGATTACCTTACAGTAAATACACTCCTTTGGACTTTGATTGAGTAAAGCAGTGCATTATGGATGCGTATTTTAGGATTCCAGACATGCCAGAAAGTAAAATGCCTAACTACATATTTATTAATAATAAACAGTAGTTGTTTATGTGTATCCATGCTTTTAGAATGTAAAATATTATATTTATTTATACAATAATTTAAAAAATGTTTTAAGTTAACAATTTAATAATTGGCCATTGATTTAGCTTGTTGCATGTCATAGTTCTTTCAACTTTCTGTGACAAACAATTTCTTCGTGCATCTCTTACATCAGGGGCCTCATAAAACATGTGTATATGCACAGATTTGATCTTAATATCAATTTCAAGATCATTTGCAATTCATAAGAGAGGCATGCATTTTCTGTACATACGTTCATGTCTTGGAATCACATGTATGCACTTTTAAAAAAATGATCCCAGATCAAATGTAGGACAGTTTCTACACGACATTTTATGAATGAGGCTCCTTGACATGAAATACCTGATTGTGCAGATTCCTATCCACCTTATCTCTAACAAGTGGGCGCAGACCTTTTTAACCTGTTTAGTTATTTTAGCTTCATAATGCAAACTGGCATTTGTCATCATATTGTTGTTTAAATTTATTGTTGTTAACTCACTTCGGTTTGTAGTGCAAATAGTTTTACCATTTACTGAACTTTGTTTTTCTTCTAATCTAGTTGTTGACCTGTAGCAGCTAAAGAATCAGAAGTCTTGCACTGTCACAGAATATTCCTGCAGTGAAAAGTAAGGCTCCACTCCTGGAATTCTGCTGTGCAAAAAAGAGATGTGGCCATGCCTTAAAGGGATAGTTCACCCAAAAATGAAAATTTGATGTTTATCTGCTTACCCCCAGGGCATCCAAGATGTAGGTGATTTTGTTTCTTCAGTAGAACACAAATGATGATTTTTAACTTTAACCGTTGCAGTCTATCAGTCGTATAATGCATGGCAATGGTAACAAAATCTATGAGAGTAAAAAAAAACATGCACAGACAAATCCAAATTAAACCCTGCGGCTCGTGACGACACATTGATGTCCTAAGACACAAAACGATCGGTTTGTGCAAAAAACCAAACAGTATTTATATAATTTTTTACCTCTAATACACCACTATGTCCAACTGCTTTGAGCGCGCGCACGGCATCCGGTGCGTGAGGTGTGTACGTGCTCTGGCGTAGTTTACGCAAGCGCCGGAAGTGATCTCTCATGCGTATACATCACTCGTTGTTTACACAGTGCACAAACATTGTAGGTACGACGGCTGATCAAAATGGTACTTACTTGCGCTTATCAGGATTGTTCAAACCGACTTAAAACTAAAAGAATACATTCTCTCGCGTGAACTCATTCGGGAGTGGTGACTTTCCACGTATTCCCAACTTCTGAGCCTGCTCGCCTGAAGTTATGGTTGATTGCTCTTCGGCTGGATATCAACACACCCATTAACGTAAACTACGCCAGAGCGCGTACACACCTCACGCACCGGATGCCGTGCACGCACTCAAAGACAGTTGGACATAGTGGTGTATTAGAGGTAAAATATTATATAAATACTGTTTGGTTTCTGGCACAAACCGATCGTTTCGTGTCTTAGGACATCAATGTGTCGTCACGAGCCGCAGGGTTTAATCTGGATTTGTCTGTGCATGTTTTTTTTACTCTCATAGATTTTGTTACCATTGCCATGCATTATACGACTGATAGACCGCAACGGTTAAAGTTAAAAATCATCATATGTGTTCTACTGAAGAAACAAAGTCACCTACATCTTGGATGCCCTGGGGGTAAGCAGATAAACATCAAATTTTAATTTTTGGGTGAACTATCCCTTTAAGAAAGTGAAATCAGCATTTCATCTTCTCCAACTATCTGCTATGGGTCTCTGAACATGATGCATCATTCTCCTTAGGCCCATATTAAAATACAATATTTCTTCTACCCATATATCTTGCATTTTGTCAATAAATATTTCGGTTTGATCGCATTACAAAACCTCAGTGTTCTCAGATCTTTCATTGTGAAAACATACTTATGAAAACACATCTCTGTTGGTCTTCTGCCCATTGATTTCCATCCATTCTCTTGACCTCAGTAGAGCATTACTAATATCTGCTGGACACAATTCAGCTGTTTATCCCACAGCAGCAACAAAAAAATGCTACAGTTCTGAGACATTTATCATAATACACTCTCGCTGGCTACCACACTACCTGTAACGATTTATTATAGAAGTTGGATTAATGTCAAGGACGTTGCGCTGCTTGTGTATTAAATATTAAATAAATATTGCTGTCTGAAGTTGGGAAAACTGCTCTTTATGCTGTAATAGTCATAGCGACAAAAGTAAAGAAAAAAGTTTAAGCTTACAGGATCATATTTGATATGCTAATTTTTAAGTCCTCTAAATTATTAACATGATCAAAACTATGCTTAAAAACTTGTTGAATACAAACAACTATACGGGACTTCTGTCAACTTATTGATAGTGTATACTTTTTAGCAAGTAAAATGCCTTTTAGTATAATTGTAAAAATGTCCCCCTTCAGTTTGTGGTTCATGTTTTTTAGTTTTTTTTTCTTTTTGCTGTGAAATTTACTATGAAGTAAATGTATGATATATATATAAATCTTGTAATATTTCAAGATTTACTGGACTAAAGCAACTTAGGTTTACAGTACTTAATTATCCATGCATTATTTATTTTTTTATAAAATACTTAAAAAAAGAGAGTTTGTGTACTTGGACACAGGACTCTGACTGAAATTATGAATGAACTCAGACTCAGACTCGGGTGGACATGTACTTGGGCTTGACAAAGACATTTTGGACCGGAAACGTTCATAGACGAATCCATACAACATTAAAGATAATAAGCTACAATATGAAATAAATGTCTCTCACTCAAACTGAATTGGTTAAAGAGTAAGACTTGACTCGGACTTGGACACAACGCTAATAATGTTAAAATGTGAATATCAACTTTAGTAGCACACTATAGGTGCTATATTGCTTGTATTGTGATTCAAGTTTGAATTGTGCATGGATTTTAAATATGTACGTTTGTATTTATAAGTCTTTGCCAAACGAAAGCACTAGATGGTGCCTGTATTCTTTATAAGTGGTGTGTGTGTGTGTGATGTTGTGGAGGCTGATATAGAAACGCTGTACGCTGCAGCCGGGCTCCCCTGCTGGAGCGGTGTGTGTGAGGGCCAGACGCTGCTGTCAGCACTCACAGCTGACACACACACACCTCAAACTCTACCTGCTGAGAGGAACTACTAGTCCAAATAAAAACCTTGTTTCTCTGGAATAAATGGACAAGAAAAGGCCTCTATGAAAGCAAGCAAACTTGTAGTAGTAGAGTGTCATGGGTAAGTTCTGCTGTTGCACTTGCTCTGTTGGTAATGCACTGTAACAAAATGATTTGTCAGATTATTCAGCATGGATGTTCCGGCATTAATCTGTGCCTCTGTAATGTAAGTGATATTAAATGCCTGTAACCTGTCTATGTGTGATAATATAAAGGAAACACTAGTGACTCGATATAGATTGAATTTCACCTCCAATCAAAAGAAAGAATGTATGTATGTATGTCATAGAATGTATTTTGGCCATATAAAATAAAGCTTATTTTATGACCATTAAGCAGTTGGACATCAACATTTAAGAAAAAAAATTACTTTTATGCATCTGGGCACTTTCTTTCTTTCTTTCTTTCTTATTTAAAAATTCATGGGGAAATTGTGCTTAGGTTTAATATAAAAATGGCAACTTAACAGTAAGGCTTCATAATTAACAGTAATTACTGTAACTATATTGGTTCCCATACACTTAAAATTAACTATAGCTGTATCTTTTAAGAAGAGTTACTCTACTGTGAACTAACATGAATAAACAATGAACTATTGTATTTTCATTAGCTAACATTAACACAGGTTAATTACATTAATAACATTAACTCGTGCACTAACGCTAACGAATGAGACCTTACTGCAAACCGTTATTATAGAAATAATGTCACAATGCAAAAAAAAAGAATTATAACCATTACAATGGTACTAAAATTGGTATCATTTACTTAATGTAAAATATATTTTCTTTTTAGGAGGGATGAAATGTAACTCGAATATGTTCTTGACAGATTTGAAACGATTCAACCCCTTTGTATTCATACATACAGAAAGCGATATAAAACCTGTTAAAATCATCAATTGAAGTGTGGCTCTAGACATCAAATTAATGTTAATTAAGGGATGATGAGGTATATTACTCTATAATGACATGCAAGCATCATTAATTAAGAGATTAGAATGGGATCACCATATGAAGATATACAGTGGGTACGGAAAGTATTCAGACCGCCTTAAATTTTTCACTCTTTGTTATATTGCAGCCATTTGCTAAAATCATTTAAGTTAATTTTTTTTCCTCATTAATGTACACACAGCACCCCATATTGACAGAAAAACACAGAATTGTTGACATTTTTGCAGATTTATTAAAAAAGAAAAACTGAAATATCACATGGTCCTAAGTATTCAGACCCTTTGCTGTGACACTCATATATTTAACTCAGGTGCGGTCCATTTCTTCTGATCATCCTTGAGATGGTTCTACACCTTCATTTGAGTCCAGCTGTGTTTGATTATACTGATTGGACTTGATTAGGAAAGCCACACACCTGTCTATATAAGACCTTACAGCTCACAGTGCATGTCAGAGCAAATGAGAATCATGAGGTCAAAGGAACTGCCTGAAGAGCTCAGAGACAGAATTGTGGCAAGGCACAGATCTGGCCAAGGTTACAAAAAATGTCTGCTGCACTTAAGGTTCCAAAGAGCACAGTGGCCTCCATAATCCTTAAATGGAAGACGTTTGGGACGACCAGAACCCTTCCTAGAGCTGGCCGTCCGGCCAAACTGAGCTATCGGGGGAGAAGAGCCTTGGTGAGAGAGGTAAAGAAGAACCCAAAGATCACTGTGGCTGAGCTCCAGAGATGCAGTCGGGAGATGGGAGAAAGTTGTAGAAAGTCAACCATCACTGCAGCCCTCCACCAGTCGGGGCTTTATGGCAGAGTGGCCCGACGGAAGCCTCTCCTCAGTGCAAGACACATGAAAGCCTGCATGGAGTTTGCTAAAAAACACCTGAAGGACTCCAAGATGGTGAGAAATAAGATTCTCTGGTCTGATGAGACCAAGATAGAACTTTTTGGCCTTAATTCTAAGCGGTATGTGTGGAGAAAACCAGGCACTGCTCATCACCTGTCCAATACAGTCCCAACAGTGAAGCATGGTGGTGGCAGCATCATGCTGTGGGGGTGTTTTTCAGCTGCAGGGACAGGACGACTGGTTGCAATCGAGGGAAAGATGAATGCGGCCAAGTACAGGGATATCCTGGACGAAAACCTTCTCCAGAGTGCTCAGGACCTCAGACTGGGCCGAAGGTTTACCTTCCAACAAGACAATGACCCTAAGCACACAGCTAAAATAACGAAGGAGTGGCTTCACAACAACTCTGTGACTGTTCTTGAATGGCCCAGCCAGAGCCCTGACTTAAACCCAATTGAGCATCTCTGGAGAGACCTAAAAATGGCTGTCCACCAACGTTTACCATCCAACCTGACAGAACTGGAGAGGATCTGCAAGGAGGAATGGCAGAGGATCCCCAAATCCAGGTGTGAAAAACTTGTTGTATCTTTCCCAAAAAGAGTCATGGCTGTATTAGATCAAAAGGGTGCTTCTACTAAATACTGAGCAAAGGGTCTGAATACTTAGGACCATGTGATATTTCAGTTTTTCTTTTTAAATAAATCTGCAATATGGTGTACCGTGTGTACATTAATGAGGAAAAAAAATTTACTTGAATGATTTTAGCAAATGGCTGCAATATAACAAAGAGGGAAAAATTTAAGGGGGTCTGAATACTTTCCGTACCCACTGTATATAGAAAAGGTTATTGTTCTGTCAAGTGCGCTTTGTGGGTCATACAAAGCATCTTCAAGTCATGAGGCGCTCGACAGCATGTTTAAAAGTCACCATAACACCCCTGTCACACGAAATGTTAGCATTTCACAGAGCTGGATAGTTAGACGGAGAAGTAATGTCACTTTCAATCTGAATATGAGGCATCACACAGAGTTTTATTTTTTCTTTCTTCACAGTGTTTTCCATCGCCTTTCCGCCACAAAAGGCAAAATGCCAAAGGCCGCTGAGCGAGAGCATTTGGCTTCTCGAGCCTCAGCCGCCCCAACCCCTCCGCTCTCCTTGCCTTTTTTATTTATCTGTTCCGCCTTGGTTGTTTAGACCCAATTAAGAGGCTAATTGTGGAGATCAGGGAGGATTGCATTGTTGTAAAAGTACAGAGCGCATGGCTAATTGCCGCAGCAGCTGCCAGTGTTTATGAAAAGCCGGGCGGTTCTGCGGTTCTCTCGGAGGAGAGCGAGCTCTCATCCTCCTTCTGATGTGGTGGAGAGAGCCAGGTGAGCGGCGAGCAGTCGCCAGGGTGTGCATTGCGGGGCGGAACAGAATGGAAGCTGCAGAAATAATTACCACCACCGAGGGCTTCTCTTTCTCTTATCTTGGGCTCTCGCTCCCCTAGGCAGGCAGAACCTTGAGGATGACACCAAGCATGTGGTGGGACTCGGTGATATGGAAGGAGTCCAAGATACAGATCCGCTGTCAGCTTTTATCTAAATGATCTCACACTTGTCTGTGCCAGGTGTTTTGGGTGGGAGTATGTGAAATAAGGCACGCATCTTTAGTCACCACCGAGGCTGTTGTCAAGTGATGCTACTGGCTCCCACAGCAGATGGGTTTTGCAAAGTAAACTTTAGGAATGTCGTTGTGCATGGCTGCAGCTGGTTTTGGATGGTGCTTGGATACCATCATGCATGCCTCTTCTCAAAGCAGAACATGATATAATGACCTGACACCTGTTTTGACATTGTCATTCTTCTGGCATTACAAAATGTCCTTTACGTTGTGGCACTGGCAAAGTTCATGATTTTTTTTTGACATTGCAACTTTCTATTGACCTTACCGCAATTTTTGCCATTACAACATATTTGCAGAATCATGACTCACATTTGACATTGCATTATGTTTATGACATTGCGAGATTCTTTTGAAGTTGCAATATTTGGAACTTTTTGGAATATTAGTTTACTATTGCAACATGCTTTTGGCATTCCGACATTATTTGAGCTTGTGAGATTCTTTTGGCATTACAACATTTTGTCATAAAATCCATTTACAGCGTTCTTTTTTTACATGCGATTCTTTTGATGTTATGACTAATTTGGCCTCACTTTTTTGCACTATGATAGTATATTGACATTGTGTCATTATTTTGGCATTATGACATTCGTCTAATATGAAGACAATTCATTAGCATTACAACTTTTTTGATATTGATATTCCTTTTGGAATTGCAACATTCTTTTAATACTGCAACATTCCTTCACTTGGTAACATTAATTTGGCGTTATTACATTTTGCCATCATGACAGTTTATTTTTTATTTTTTTATTTTGGCACTACAGCATTCTTTTGTGATTGTAATATTATTTTGACTTATTACAGTATTCTTATGGCATGGCAACATTAATTTGGCATTACAACATTCTTCCGACATGAAACAAATTACATTACAACATTTTTGATACGTAAACTTTTAAAAAAATGATTATTATAACATTCTTTTAACACTGCAACATTCAGCATGGCATCATTAATTTGTCATTTTCGTATCATGACAGTATTTTGACATCACATCAGGCATTGCAAGATTCTTTTGAGATCATGAGATTCTTTTGGCGTTTCAATATTTTTGTCAAATGTTATTTTACTTCTATCTTCAACATTGTTATGGCATGGCAACATTAATTTGGCATTACTACATTATTCTGACATGAACAAAATTATGTTAAAATATGTTTGGATGCATTCTTTGAAAAAAAATGTATATATATAATACATTACAGCATTACAGTATTTTACCATTAATGTTTTACCATTTTTTTGCCATTGCAACATTCTTGGCACTATGACAATATTTTGACATCTCATTCTTTCATGACATTACATCATTCTTTTGACATGGCATCAGAAAACAAAAAATCATCAAGAAATGGCTGGTGCAATCAGACAAGTCAAGTCAAGTCACCTTTATTTATATAGCGCTTTATACAACACACATCGTGTCAAAGCAGCTTTACAGTCTACAGGAAATTGTGTGCCAATAATACAAACAACATTCAATTCTGCTGCTCTAAAAAGAGGACAGTAGTAAACAGTCCATTTTTCAGTTAAAGTCAGTTCATTGTTGATTCAGTGATGTCATCCTCCAGCTCAGTTCAGCTCTCCTCCAATAGTGTCAAAGAGAATTGTGGGTAATTAGACAGTCATGGTGGTCTTCTACGTGCTTAATTAGTGAGCAGGAAGATCAAGCTCTCTACTTGAGAATCTCTGCTGTGGATCTCAGTCATGCTTCCTGTATCTCTTCTCCTCCGAGGGAGGCCCAACCTGCCCGGCTGCCCCATCGCTCCCACTCTCTCATTAATCTGTCCACAGGAACGTCCGGCTGCGCGGCAGCTTGACTGCTCATTTATTCTGTTTAGAATAGCGACGCCGGTGATAAATGTCCCGCAGAGCGCACATGTGCTAAAATATTCATAAATTGGAACTCTTAATTTGCGAAGGTGGAAAACCAATAAATTTCAAGAGTGGTGACAAGTCATGTTATATTTATATGAATATGCAGGCCGTGGGTGAGACATTGAGATTAATGCGCCGTGTGCTTGCTATTAACCAATAGTAATTTCCTCTTTGCGAAATTAGCATGGCGAGTGATGTGTGAGGAGACAATCGTTTGTTTGATGCTTTGATATGGTTTCCTACAGAAACAGACCCAAATTTGAGAGTTGTTGTCGTTAATCGACAGGGAGGAATGTGGACCACCAAAAATCATAATGCCAAATCTGAAATCAAGCTCCTCTGATTAAAGACAATGTGCACAGCTGTTTTATATCCCTTCCATATCCTTTTGTTCTTTGAATGCAAAAAGATCCTCATGCACACCCTTTAGCTTTATGAAAAGTTATTATTTTTGAATAAATCCTGCCATTTCTCTCTGCTCAGAAACCAGATGGCACTGAAGACAGCTCACTTTTGAAGTTACATTTACTACTCCACACCCGAAAGTCTAGAGTACAGTCTTCTGTTTTGCCAACAAAACTTCTGTCACTATGTGTGGATTCCTTGCAGGTGAGCACAGAGTGGCAGCTGCTCCCTGCAGTGTTTTCCTGCTCGGGTCAGTCTCTCCTGGGGGAAGCAATGACAGAAACTAGGCCAGATGGCGCAGGAGAGAGAGACAGAGCAGGCCGCTCTCAACCTGGCCAACTGCACCGCATTCAAGGTGAGTGAAAACAGTTCCTACAGGAAAGAAAAATCACAAGTGAGATCTCTTAAATATCTCAGTCAACTCCTAGACAGCACTGAGGTTAAATGGAGAGATTTTCTCAAGTGTCTTCTTTAGAGTTTCAGTTTGTGACATTATACATATAGTCTGCAGAGATTTCAGTATAAACTAAGACCTTATTCAACTCTTCTAAGGCTGTGCTATAAATGGTATCCTGCAATTGTTGCCTTGAAGAATTATTGGTAACACTTTCATTATGCATTATGAATTATAACGAATGCATAACGCATTGTAAAAAACCTTATAATATGGTATATCGTCTCAAAAATAATCATAACAACAACAATAATACATTATAATACTTACATAATTGTGGTTATAACTTTTAAGAGTATGATTATTTATAGCACACTATGAACACTATATTAAATCTACTTAATTTATAATGGACTATATCATATCGTGACATAGTTTATTTAAGATCTGCATATCTTACTACATCCTGTAAGAGGTTATTGAGTGTTTCCTGTGAGGCTAATGTATATATATATATATATATATATATATATATATATATATTAGGTTACATTTTATATTGATGGTCCCCTTACTCCATTGACTATAAGCAACTATATGTCAACTAACTCTCATTAGAGTATTAGTACTAGTTGACATGTAGTTGCAGAGTTACTTATCAACAGCTCTCTAAATAATCAAACTGAAAAAATCAAACTGAAAAAAGAATAGTTGAAAAATAGTTCAAAGCAAATGTGTCATAGTACACATTCATCTGATCTGATATCTAATCTTATGGTTGCTTGAGAAAATTATTATTACTATTATTACTTATAAGTGGGCTTTGTCTGCTTTAAGTAAAGTAACATAAGTAACATGGCATGATATGAGACTTATAATACATTATAACTACGAGAACTATAATCCATTGTAACTAGAGTGGATGCAACATGTTCACTGTGTGTTATAAATCATCATATCTTAAAAAGCTATGACCACAAATAAGTAAATATTATAATACATTAAAACTGTTCTTATGAATATTTATAAGATGATACAACATATTATGTTTTTTTTTATAATGCATTATGTATTCATTATAATGCCTTAAGAATGCCCTTATATGGGCTTCATAGAAAGTGTTACCTTATTTCTACCAGATTTAACCCATACAATTAGTTTTTGTTGGTATAAATGAATACATATAGGTTGTTTTAGTGTTGTTAAATAGTATTTTTGACTTAAACTGAACTAGTTAATTTAGATTTTTTTGTGTGTTTACTCTTGGCTAACTATTACTTATTCTGCTCAAATAATTCTTCCAAGACAGCAAAGTTGTACTGTATGCCAATAATTGCTTTATTTATTTCTACTTTTATATCCTATGGTATTATTCCCCCTAAATTGATACTCGAATGAAGTGCAGACTTTTAGCAATCGTCCATGAGAGAATACTTTTTGTGCGTGTGACGCTGCTGAAGCAGAACCTGGATGCACATGCATGCTTTGTGGTACTCTCGTAAACACACAATGAAGACTGACACGGAAGAGAAGAAATTATTGAATACAGTTATTGGTGTCATAGCATCATAAAATTACGGTTGAAACCCTGATGTCACATGGACTATTTTATCGATGTCCTTACTACGTTTCTGGGCCTTAAACGTGGTAGTTGCATTGCTGTCTATAGATGGTCAGAAAGCTCTCGGATTTCATCAAAAATATCTTAATTTGTGTTCTGAAGATGAATGAAGGTCTTATGGGTTTGGATCGACATGAGGGTGAGTAATTAATGACCGAATTTTCATTTTTGGGTGAACTTTCCCTTTAATGTTGATGATATCTTAATATCTTCATTGTGTGGCTAATGTATATATATATATATATATATATATATATATATATATATTAGGTTACATTTTATATTGATGGTCCCCTTACTCCATTGACTATAAGCAACTATATGTCAACTAACTCTCATTAGAGTATTAGTACTAGTTGACATGTAGTTGCAGAGTTACTTATCAACAGCTCTCTAAATAATCAAACTGAAAAAATCAAACTGAAAAAAGAATAGTTGAAAAATAGTTCAAAGCAAATGTGTCATAGTACACATTCATCTGATCTGATATCTAATCTTATGGTTGCTTGAGAAAATTATTATTACTATTATTACTTATAAGTGGGCTTTGTCTGCTTTAAGTAAAGTAACATAAGTAACATGGCATGATATGAGACTTATAATACATTATAACTATGAGAACTATAATCCATTGTAACTAGAGTGGATGCAACATGTTCACTGTGTTATAAATCATCATATCTTAAAAAGCTATGACCACAAATAAGTAAATATTATAATACATTAAAACTGTTCTTATGAATATTTATAAGATGATACAACATATTATGTTTTTTTTTATAATGCATTATGTATTCATTATAATGCCTTAAGAATGCCCTTATATGGGCTTCATAGAAAGTGTTACCTTATTTCTACCAGATTTAACCCATACAATTAGTTTTTGTTGGTATAAATGAATACATATAGGTTGTTTTAGTGTTGTTAAATAGTATTTTTGACTTAAACTGAACTAGTTAATTTAGATTTTTTTGTGTGTTTACTCTTGGCTAACTATTACTTATTCTGCTCAAATAATTCTTCCAAGACAGCAAAGTTGTACTGTATGCCAATAATTGCTTTATTTATTTCTACTTTTATATCCTATGGTATTATTCCCCCTAAATTGATACTCGAATGAAGTGCAGACTTTTAGCAATCGTCCATGAGAGAATACTTTTTGTGCGTGTGACGCTGCTGAAGCAGAACCTGGATGCACATGCATGCTTTGTGGTACTCTCGTAAACACACAATGAAGACTGACACGGAAGAGAAGAAATTATTGAATACAGTTATTGGTGTCATAGCATCATAAAATTACGGTTGAAACCCTGATGTCACATGGACTATTTTATCGATGTCCTTACTACGTTTCTGGGCCTTAAACGTGGTAGTTGCATTGCTGTCTATAGATGGTCAGAAAGCTCTCGGATTTCATCAAAAATATCTTAATTTGTGTTCTGAAGATGAATGAAGGTCTTATGGGTTTGGATCGACATGAGGGTGAGTAATTAATGACCGAATTTTCATTTTTGGGTGAACTTTCCCTTTAATGTTGATGATATCTTAATATCTTCATGCCTTATAGTCATATATAGCTTTATAAAGACTGAGATCCTGTTTTTCCTTTTTCAAGGGAGTGATTTTCTTTCATTGTCTTTATTTTGTAAGACTAATTCCATTAGTTCAAGCAAACAGCACAGCACAACTTATCTCGATTTTCTCTCTCCTCTTGTCATCTGTAACTTTCTTCTCTGTTCAGGCTTTGATCTAAAATTGGCCTCTGTAGAAGACTTGTGTACAGTCATTTTCATATGGGCTTTGAACATATTGAAAGGGCTCATAGCTGCCGTCGCTTTTATCCTCTGATTCCTTTTCCCTGGGAAACGACGAGCATATGGCAAACACCCTCACTGGATTCTCAGACAACGGGAGGGACCGTATTCCGATTCCTGCATCCTGTCATCGGCGAATCCCAGGGTGCTACCCGAACCCTCCCTCCCGCGCACATGCAGCACAAACACACCGTCTCCTCCAGACTTTGAAATGCGCTCTGCATTTGTCTGACATCCTTAAACTGGAACACAATGCTCTAATCTCTCTCTCATTTTACATTGTTTTTACCTGGACTCACTTGCTTTTGATATTTTGAAAAGTTACAACTGTTCAAATATATAAACTCTAACATTATTATGAGTTACTTAACTGTAAATTGAAGGCATTAATGAAATTTAAGCCATTATTCACTGAAAATCTTCACTCGCATCCATATTCAAATTGAGGTGTTGCGTCATGTTTGCTGTCATTTTTTTTCTTTTCTTTTTTTTTAGTATGTACCTTTTTGGAGCTTGACGAATGTGGTTGGAAAAATAAATCATTTCATTATTTAGTGAACTATTCCTTTTGACACGTCTTTAAAGGGGTCATATGATGCTTTTTTAAAGATCATTATTTTGTGTATTTGGTGTAACAGAATATGTTGACATGCTTTAATGTTCAAAAAACACATTATTTTTCAAATACTGTACATTATTGTAGGTCCTCTATGCCCCGCCTCTCTCAAACGCTTCGTTTTCTACAAAGTCCCTCCTTCCGACAAGCGCAGTCTGCTCTGATTGGCCAGCTGACCCAGTGCATTGTGATTGGCCGAACACCGCAAGCACTCGTCGGAAACGTAACGCCCCTTACCATAATCGCGAGCTTCATCTTTCAAAATAAATGTAAAGACAGAGCCCGAAAGGGTAACAGAGTCGCGTGACAGACACAGTGATGAAGCTGGTATGTGTTTGCAGTACACAAGCCACGGTTAAGACAGCTGACTCCACTGTGATGTGACCCTGTCTCTCTCTCTCTATCACACACTCATGCGCGCGCACGCACACACACACACGATGCGCAAAACTCCGCATTTGGACAGTCAATAGCAAATACTTAAACTAATAACAAAACAGTAGCTGATTCAGAAGCGCCAGATTGTCATAGCAAAGTCAGAATGACCTCCTCTCCTAGGTTCACGAAACGTTCGTCCATAAAATGCATTGCTGTTCTGTTGTAATCTTAAAGATTCCTAAATGCATCTACTTTCGGAAGGCCAAATAAAGTGCTTTTGCTTTCGCCTAGAAACACACAGCGTCTCCCTGACATGACTGCTTCAACACTAACTGTGGTTACTGAAACCACGCCTTCTTTCTTTGCGTGCACATTTGGGCAGCATTATGCAAATATTTCCACATAGTGAGGTAGATATGTGGGGGCGTGTTAGAACGAGCCGTTTTAGGGGGGCGTGGCAAAGTCTTAACTTTGATAAAGAATATCTCTTTGGTTTTGAGACTTTAGTCTTTGCAACTTCAGGGATCTTATCTATGCACAATCAGCTTGTAACACTCCAAAGAGAAAGGAAAGCTTGAAATCGCATCATATGACCCCTTTAAGTGAGATGCACAACCGAATAGGAAAAAAAAATGTATGATCTCTTTTGATTCATTCTACGTTTATCCTTGAAGATTTGTTTGTTAATGCAGGGGAATTAAGGCACAGTAATAATGATCAACATGTCCTTCAATTGATAAATGAGCACACTTGATTTGAGAGCCACTTGACACCATTGTCACCTGCGAAGGAGAGAGCACACGTTTAAAAGCCATTCCGGTCTCGTAAAATAACAGATTTGACAAACTCAGCATTTGTTGGGAGGCCGTCAGTGTAATTTATTATCCTAATTGGAGGATCTCCTTTTTTTCTTTTGTAATTAATGTCAAGAATGTCTCTTTAATATGAGGCAATCACAGTAATTGGCATTGCTTAAAGAGGGAAAAAGATCAAAGCTTAATTTTCTCAAGTGAGAACACTGAATTGCTGGACTCCTTAAATTTAATTGGCCAACTTTTGTGTGTGTTTATTATTAGTAGTGTTTGCTAAGGCAAGCATCACTCTAACTATTGCTCAGGGACACAAATGGTCATTTGTTGAAGAGTACACAGCAATCAGTTTGAAGAATCCCTGCTTGAAAGGAGAGTACAGGAGAGGTGTGCTGTTTTCTAAATGATCGGAATTATATGGGTTTTGCCAAACCGTTGTTAAAATGGGCACAAAAATCCCAGAGACCTACAATAACAAAGGGACCTGAGCCATATAGAATCCAGAATATCATAGAGACCAACCACCCAACACCCATGAATGTGTTTTCATATTGTTAAAAAAAAAAAATAATAAAAAAAACTTTGAAAATCAATTCTAGGAGGCTAATTTCACACCTCAATAAGTAAATAAATACATATATTATGCAAATTAATGTGTTTTTTTATTGTTAGAAAAAAAAGACTATAAAACACGCAAATAAGTATATTATATTGCAATTTATTGTTGTACTCCTTATTATTATTTATTAATTTTATAGATATTATTGAGGTGGGAAATTTGCCCCCTAAAATGTTTTTAGAACAATATAAAAACACATTCATTTACATAAAATACTTCACCTGAATCAGTTGAAATACATTTTCACTTAAAATAGCTGTGGAAGTTAGCCAACCAAGCATCCAACAAATAAGTAAATGATAATAATAATAATAATAATAATAATAATAATAATAATAATAATAATAATAATAATAATAATAATAATAATAATAATAATAATAATAATAATAATAATAAAATAAATAATAATAATAATAATAATAATAATAATAATAATAATAATAATAATAATAATAATAATAATAATAATAATAATGTATGTTCAGGCCCAGGCTGAATATTTTGAAATATCTAAAATAAAATAAAATAAAATAAAATCAATTATACTGTCTGTGGCAAATCTAGGGGACAAATTTAACACCATGGGGTTTTTTTTTTTTTTTGCCTTTTTTTCTAAATGGCATATTATACATATTGAATATTACTGTGATTTTCTTTTTTTAAGTTCTGACCATTGCCCTTGAACTTACCTACAACACCTTACTGTGACAGAGTTGCACCGGTAAGCTCTCGTAAAAATCTAGTTTTACATTGCAGGTTGTTTCTCTAGGGTTCTCATAGGTATTACATTAAGTGTATTTATGCCATTTAGAGCAATACGAACAGATCTAATTTTGAATTAAATTAGAGTAAAGATTGCTATGCCGTCCACATGGACTGCATTTGTTTATTGACAGCATTTTCTGATGTTTTCTACAAGGTAAAACAATTATGTCTTCAGCGCAAGCATCATGCATTAAGCATCTCCAAGGATGTGTATCTCGTTCTTTCATCATAAAGATACTACATGTACCGCTCAAGCTCAGAAACTTGCAATTACCATAGATTATCACCAACACAGCGGTTTGAAGTAATTATAACAGGTCCCACATCGTCCATATAATCACCTCCCAATTTGAGCCTGTTTAGAATAGTTTTCTGCAAACACGCATTAAATGGTGCCTGTAGCTCTCCCTTGGAGGCTTATCACCGAGCTGGGGAGAACGCTCAGCCAGACTTTTATTACAGATCGCCATGCTGTATGCCGTAGTCTTTCAGGATATCACTGTAGGCTTTCAAGCACAGTAGAGGGCAAGATGATGCCAGCTCTTGTTAATGTATTATTGGCAATTAGCTGGAATTAGATTTAGAGGGTTCAAAAGGAGACGGAGTACAATACTGTACACAATCTCAATGAAAGTATGATCATGTTTTTTTTAAATTAGAATGTGTAGTACACTCTTAAAAATAAAGGTGCTTCACGATGCCATAGAAGAACCTTTTTGTCTAAATGGTTCCATAAAGAACCTTTAACATCTGAAGAAGCTTTCTGTTTCACAAAAGGTTCTTTGTGGAGAAAGAAGGTTCTTCAGATTACAAAAAGGTAAGAAAGAGATGGTTCTTTAAAGAACCTTTGACTGAATGTTTCTTTGTGGAACCAAAAATGGTTCTTCTATGGCATCGCTTGAAGAACCTTTTGAAGCACCTTTATTTTTAATAGTGTAGATGAAAATATGTCAATTTCGGTCATTTGTAAACTTTATGTGTCTGGCTTCCATTTCCAGCTATTTTTAGCTGCACAAAACTTCTTCTTGAGATTGCAAACTGGTGTGTCTTACCATATTATTTTAATGTATTATCTTAATTATGAACATATTGGTTTGTAGTGCAAGCAGTTTTACCGTTTACTGCACTTTGTTATTCTTCTCGTTATTTCCCATCAGCGGCTAATGAACTGGAAGTCTCGCACATTCACAGTAAACGCCTTACTTCCGCGTTAAAAAATAAGGTAGCATCACTGTTGAAGAGTAATTAGCTGGTGAAGTGGATTTGCTTCATGAAATCACATTCATGTTCCTGAAAAAAGAAAAGAAAAAGGGTTCTTCGGAGAACCCTTAATGGTTCTTCTATGGCACCACTGTGAAAACTGCTTTTGGAACTTTTATTTTTAGTAAAGGACCAATGAGATTTATTGGTGGGAGGGGCTACTTAGCACAACAAAGAGATAAAAGTGACGCAGCCAACAAAGTGTCCTTTCAAAAGTGTAATCTCGCCAAACAAATTTAAAATAATGAGAAAGCTTTTATGTCATTGCGTCAATGTTAACAAGATAATGAAAAATATGTATCATGATGACTTATTAAATTTTTTTACTTAAAATGTATACTTTTGACAAAATGTGACGGGAAGAAAAAAATAACTTCAAAATATTAACAATGATTAATGAAAATGTGACCATGAAATATTGACTAAATAATATTTTTGTCAAACAAACAAACAAATAAATAAATAAATCGGTGTAAAAACAAACACTGCCAGTTGTCGTGGAAAAACTCTGATTGACGTGAAAGAGAGAGCTTTATACACTTGTCACTTTCCTCTGTCATGTTTGGTTAGGACACAGTGCAACGCTAAATTAAACATCACATACATTCGGATGGCCTGTGATTGTGCGACATTTTCACTTTCAGTGTGAACAGACAAGTTCCACTTTGATGGAAGCTTGTCACGACCACATCATGTATGATGATGGAGAGGCGCAGTGTTGGATTTTTTTTGTAGATTCTATAATTCCACACTCGCTGTTGCCTCTCCTCCACCCACTCGGAGCAGCTGTTGAGTTATTTATATCTGAAGCTGCTGCAAATAGGCAATTAGAGGCAGGAGCCCTGTTGAACAGACACTCCAATAGCAGGCAGGCTTTGAGAGGGACATGGCCCACAATGCCCCTCTCTCCCTCCCACCCACCATCCCTCTCAGGGCCGGGAACAAGTGGGAGATAAACCAGAACTTGACTTCACTGAATAATTGAAGCTGTTTTTACAAGAGCAACAGCCCGCTATCTGACCTCATAAAGCGAGCACAAGAGACTATCAGAGCCTTGCAGGGAGTGAGGGAGAGGGATTCAACTCTGCACAAATAACATAATGTTTACATATTGATAGACAAGGAACACGATGATGATTGCTTCTCTTGCTTAAAGTTATGTTTGGGGGTCAGTTCTTCTATGACATTATCCTTGGAAAGATTATATAGAATTGATATGATCTGAAAGCATTATGAAGCACCTTAAACCATTTTAGAGGCAGAGAATATGTAGGGGAGAGGGTTAGTTTTTTACACAAAGAATGGCTATAAAAGTAATTGTAGCATTTGGAGTGAAAACTCCAGCAGTTTAATAGCTCCATTCTCTTTTAAAACCAACATTATTATATTTTTGCTGTAGCTGTTTGGGTAACACAAAAACACAGCAAAAACCACAGAGGCAAAAATAATGAAGGTAAATGTAAGTTTTGGGCATGTTGTTAAAATTTCTGTCACGTTTTATTCAGTGGAAAAAAAGCAAAACAACCATGCCATTTATTTAAAACACTTTTTATATTGATCACAGTTTCTGGTTTAAACTTGTTTTGTTCATGTTGTCTAAAAGCAAATAACACTCCCCATAGAAAAAAATCTAATCAAATAAACCATTTTATTTAAATAGTATTTCGCTTGACATCACAGTGTTAATAAGAACACATACTGGCTAGCTTTACTGACTGCAGAATATTTTTTGTTCCTATTAATTCGTAACATGACAAATATATAAGAAAATATGATGCATATTTTAACGAGACATCACAATAAACATCTTTGGAAGTCGTCTTTGTTTATAGTGAGTACATTAAACCTAAACTAAACAATTATTACATTTTTTTTATTCTACTTGAAAATTCTACTTTTATATATATTGTTTAACAAACACATGAAGTAAGTTGAACTACATTAAGAAACCTTTTGTCTAAAGAAAATATTAAGCATGGTATGGTCCTTATTATAAATTATATTTTAAATATCTATCTATCTATCTATCTATCTTTCTATCTATCTATCTTTCTGTCTATCTACAGTATCTATCTGTCTATCTATCTGTATATATATATATATATATATATATTTGTAGTTGGTCCAAAATGTAATTATTCTCATTATATACTGTATTGCAATTTTATACAATTTAATGACTACACTCTCTGTTGAAAACAATGTTTTGATGTTGTAACCTTCTCATTTGTATTTCAATAATTAAAGTCTTTTGAAATGTCAGTTGTGACAGCTCAGTGCCCTGGTCTTCTCTACATTGTCACATTACTATACCATGGTACACGTTAGCATAGCAACATTGTTTATTTGCAATAAAAAAGAATTACGTTCGACAAAAAAGGTGACACACAAAACTGTCTTCCGCAAAACAGTTTCAGTTGCGTTTTCCCTCCTCCTTGAAATGATAGAGGAGAGAGGCGGAAAACTGCTCCCATTGTGGGACTCTGGGTCCCAGGTGAGCCCTGATGCTTCATGCTAATTTCCAACTTTCAAAGCTTGTAAACTTGATCTAATTATACACAAGAACACACTACTGCACCCAGGTTTTGGCAGGTTGCGGCTTTAATTTATGAAAAACAAATCTGAAATATGCAGATGTCTTTTGTTTGAAGCAGATGTTTAGTTCTGTTTGCCAGAATTCAATCAGCGGTCTCGTGGGGGTCCTGCATGCGATACATGTCCAAGGGGCTGTTTGAAGTCTGACGGGGACACGGTGACGAGACTCAGTCGCTCAGTCGCAGCCCGCAAAGGCATTTCGGGTTGCTTTGACATTGCTTTCAAGGAATTGTTATGGAAAAGCAAGCCGATCCAATAACGATGGGATATCTTATCCAGCTAGCTTATTTGTACCAGAATACAACCATTGAAGCCTCAGATGAAATTCAGATGACCCATTGCCTTCATCTCATTTTCATAGGCAATCCGGTTCTGCATCAGTCAGAGCATCGCAGATATTTTCCATCCTCGCATATGCAGCAAAACCGATAACAGAGCTTTACGCAGAAGTGTCGAGACGGGCGGAAGAAGGATTTATTCCCGACTGGAACTTTTTTGTGTCTCTGCCACGATGTGTTTACATCAGATGTGTTCCGACAAACACTGTCAGCTGCATTCATTTTTAATTAATGGGGCTCATTAAATGATGGGTTCGAAAAACGCAGCAATTATCATTTATCTTGATATATTATTTACAGGGTCTCATTCTCCTGGCTGGGGAGGTAAATGTGTGGCAGGGGAATTCTGGGAGGTTACAGGAGGTTGGAGAGCAGGCCGTTGGGATTTTGAAGCACCTGGCATCAGAGAGAAAAAAAGAGCAGCGTTTGACTTCTAAGCAGAGAATAGAGGACCATTGTTCAGAAGCTCGTTGTTTCACTTCTTAATGAAGCTACAGGAGGATATTAATGAGCAGTCTCTTCTAAACCCAGAACTCATCAATTATTTACCCTTTCTTTGCTCTCATCAGTTTGTTTTATTCGTCTGTTTCTTCCATTTGGCTTCTCCATTCATCTCTTCGTCTCTTCAACAGATGGGTGCCGGTCTGAATTTCTGTCTAGCTTTGCTTGTTCTTTCATCTTGGGCATTTGAGTGTTACCTAGCCTATTGTCAGCGGAAAAACAAAAGCTAGAAACGCAATATGACAGATTCACACTTTTATTAGATGTTCATTGGAAGAGGAGAGCTGGGAATGCAGAGAGAGTTATGATGCTGAGGCTTGGCTTTTATGTTGGATGGTAAAATCTTAGCCGTCATGTCTCTGCTGAGTTGAAGATGGAAACCATCGCTCAACATCTCAACATTTTGCTATTATTTTTCACCCCATGTCGTTCCAAACCATATTAGTTTTTTTTTTACAGTGAATCCAGCCTAATCTAATAAGAATTTGCTAATATGCACACACAAAACTGAAACATGAAACATCCAAAATGGGTGTATTGAAAGCATACAAAAGTATTTAATTATGCACAGCTATAGAACTTTATATTATATTTATATTCCAAATTTGCATTCCGTTGATATTTTTAAGTCCCTAAACCCAACACTCTTTACCTCTTCTCAACAATATAAAACAATACAGAGTAATGTACAGTGTCAACAATTTAATATAAATAAATTTTTGACAATGTAAAAATTATATAAATGGCATTGGACATAATTCATTTTATTGATTAATGCTATTATATTAAGATATTAATTCCATAGGTTCAATGTTCTATAAACTTAAAAGCATTCATAAACATCTGTTTGTCTCTAAATATGTACAATTCTTACGGTTTAGAGGCTGCCAATCTAAATCTTATCTATCTAACTCTAAAATGTATATTTGCAGTTGCATTTTGTAATATGTTTTGATCTGTCATGTGACATGCGAGCCAATGGCATTTGGATAACAAGCTTCAAACGCTCCCATTTCTATGTCTTCTATTTGGAAAAACTGCATTGTAATTGAACTGAATTGAATCAACACTGAACTGACTCAAGATGAACAACAACACAACTGTTTTCAGTAGAACTGCTTAGCATTGAATTGAACTTGTTTGATAATAAATCAACTTTACACATTTACTGAACTGTACTAAACCAACACTGAAGTGACTCGAGCTGAGTAATGACAATATTGTTTTGCAACAGCTACTTTCCTTGGATTTGCCTAATCTTTTACATTTGCATCACTAATTTTGTTACTTTCCTATTTAACACTATGAAGCTGCTTTAAATCGCTATTGTATAAAGCCCTATAAAAATAAAGATGACTTGGAAAACAGATCACAATTTTGTTCGGCACTGCTAATGGCACACTTATGCATACGAAGGAGAAAATCATCTCAACTTTCTACTGACAGTCTAGCATTTATCTTTAATATGTCTTGGGAATGAGGTGATCTATATTTTGCAAAAAAGAGTCAATCTTGATCTGAAAACAGATGGATTCTTCATCAAAGTTTGTCTTTGTAATCTTTGAGCTTTTCTTGTGTTTATTGTTCATGGATCTTTGTGGACTCATATATGCGACCCTCGATGTCATGCTCATTATATAACAGCTGCACATCAGTCATAACAATGTCATCGCCATGGCATTGCAATTAACTCCCTCAATATTGTCTTCTCTCGCCCCTGGACTTCGGCTATAAGTAGATTTTGTCCCTGTCCCTGCTTTCCTTCACCGTGTCTTGGCTTGGAACTTTTCCCCTTTTGTGGATTCATGACAGATGCCTAATTGAATGATGAATGTTCCTTTATTACGCTGTAATTGAAGTGCCACATCTGTGATTGGTTGTGGGGGCTGCGACTGGTTTCTGATTGGTCGGGGTTCAGTGTGGCCCACTATCCATCTGTCTGCACATCCTCAGACCTTATTCTCACCTCGCAGATCTATCGAGAGGGTGGGGGCTGCTCAGCGAATCAAAATAAATTATGCAAACGAGGCCTTCAGCTTACAATACGAACGTGACGGTATTGTTCGGGGCCTGCTCGTCTCATCTTGACCCAGGCCTGCCTGATGCGGCCCTGTCCTGTTCTCCTACGCTTCTTTTACACGCCTGCCTGACCTGACAAGCCTGCGATGAAGATTAATGACCCCACCCTGACAGACAGCGGCGGGAATTGAAGGGCAAAGGAGGTCGTTTATCATCCGGTGACAGGTGCCATTCAGTCCCGCAGCCGGCCCGGCTACCAACCACATGCCTTTTCTTTTCTGTTTTGTTTCTCCCCCCCCCCACCTCTCTCTCTTTTCTCAATGCGAGCTAAACTCAAGGCCTCAATAACTCACCCAGATTTAAAACTCATTCTATGGAGCGAGCCTGGCATGAAAATAAGAAAATCAATCCTGCACGTGTGCTGTGCCGCTACTTGCTGACTCCAAGGCACTCAGCTTTAATTTGGATCGGGACGCTAAGGGCCGGCGCAGGAAGACATTTACAAAGCATCATCCATTATAATTTACCAATAACGCCAACTTTGGGGATCATTACTGCCCGAGCATTAATGATTAATTCTTTCATCTGCAGAGTAGTTCCCTCTGGGTTCCACTCTTAGCATGTAACGAATGCTTCTTGGAAATGCACCCCATCCATATCAGCTCTGCTTATAAGCCGCCTCTCCTTTTTCAAGATGTTTTATGTCTTGCTAGAAAAACTCTAAAGATGTTGCACCTGTTTTACACTGGAATTGATCGGTTTAGACCAGTGGTTCCCAACTGGTTTTGCTTTAGGGCACAGATTATACATTGGACATGAAGTGGTTATACATTGTTATACATTGGACATTAATTGTTTTCAAAAACATGCACTCTGAAACCCGTTTTTAAAGGTTTGTGCTTGCAGGCTCCCAAAACACTATTTTTGTATAAATGAATGGCCAAAACGTACAAAAAGTTTAAATTTGTATTGTCCTTAATGAAAATAAAAATGTCATGTGGTTTAACCATCAAGTAAATAATAACCAACACACTTTTATGGCAGTTTGTAGCGATTCTACATTTTTGCAAATTGGTGGCTACTTCATACGTATCTCATTTGTACGTTTTTGTATGATCTGTTCACACCCCACTGACTGCTGGGTTTGTGGGTTGACCTTCATGACCTTCAAGTATGTATCCATAAAAATCACATTGTAAAAATTAATACGAAATCACCACCTCATAAAATAGTTATGTTCTGTTGTGCGATTCGACTGGTAATTACTAGTGCTGTCAAATGATTAATCGCGATTAATCGCATCCAAAATAAAAGTTTTTATTTGCATAATATGTGTGTGTGTACTGTGTATATTTATTATGTATATACATAAATACACACATGCATGTATATATTTCAGAATTTTTTTTGTTTATATATTACATATATTTATTTATAATATAAATATAGACATAGACATTTTCAAAATATGTATGGGTGTGTATTTATATATACATAATAAATATACACAGAACACACGCATGTATTATGTAAATAACAACTTTTATTTTGGATGCGATTAATCGCGATTAATCGTTTGTCAGCTCTAACATATTTTCCATACTCCTGTGTGCACACGAGTGTACACATCGTATCCATTACATTTTAAAGTATGTTTTTCAAGGTAAAAAGTACAGTGTTTTCCAAATCATGAATTATTCATTTGAAAATATAGTTAACATCTTTAAGCTATTTGAAATTTGAGAAGACTTACTGATCTTGACATCTTGATATCACTGCCTATTTTTAAATGCATCACATTTTATTTCAGTCAAGGTGATTATCGTATAAGTTGCATATCGGGCTACATCAGCAAATTAGTTTTATTTGTAACTAATTCAGTGCAGAGTTTTCTCTGATTTTATTTTGGGCGTGTATTTTTCTGTGGTATCATTTAGATGTCTACTATTTCTCTGCAGGAGTCTTCTCCTGTAGCTTTATCTTCAGTATTCTGTCGCAGGCTAATCAATCTCTGCCACATTAGCTCTGAGCTGGATTAATGAAGTCACTGCTGCATTCTATCATTTAGCACCAACCAATAAAGCAAAGAGAGTGTGTCTTTACCTGTCCCACAATGCTCCGGCAATTCTGAATTATTTTATGCACAAGGTTTATTAGTTAATGGAGCTTAATAATTCATGAACGATTAATGGAATCGTACCCAGTAATTAGCATTGTGTTTGAGAAATATGAGTATGCATCTTCATTAAGTATCACAGATAGTCTTTTCATCTTAATTACGGCCTCTCGCTGTCATTTTTCACTTTCTTATTATGCAGTTTTTTGTTTCTAGATACACAAATGGCTAGCCTTGAGAAATGTGCTCATTACGGATAGCTCAGAATCCGAAGCGAAATGCTATTTGAAGGTGTAAGGAGTGACTCTGGAGGACGCTCTGAAATGGGCTCTAGCTGCATGCTTGCAGCAGCACTTAACATGATTAAGAATCAAGCCGCAATTCGTATTTTTGGTCTAATATAAATAAATCGTATAATGAAGCCATAAAAGTGCCTCCATTATTTCAGCAGGGGCACGGGATTAATTATCAGCGAAAGCTCCATTGATTGAAGGATCCTGCCGAGGTATTTAGTGTAAACCTCCAGACTACATTAAAGAGTCTGCGGTCGTCATTGAGAAATGTGATCCTTTGCTCCCGGCAGGTATTTAAGTGAAAAGGAGGTTAAAGTTGGGATTGACTTGGCAAATGTTCAGTTTTGCTCTATTAAGTCTAATACTCAAAGCCACTTGGAGTCATATGTTTGCTGTGGATTAATTCGTTTCTACACAGCAATGCAGTTACCGGCCCCTTACCGTACCGTAGTACAGTGATGGAATCAGATGCTATGGAAATGAATAATAAACATATCCATGCACCTTGTATGAAATACAAAGACTGTCATGGTATTATTATTTTTAATTTTTTCTCATAATTTAAACAATGTTGTGAAACCATCATGGGACCATGTTTTGTTGTTGCCAGTGATGGTGTTAACACTAACAAAATGGTAACCTAAAACTTTTAACATAAATTAACTGGTTACACTTTACAATAACCTTCCTTAGTTAACCTTAGATAATGCATTTAGTAGTATTAACTAACAATGAACAATACATTTGTTATAGTATTTATGAATCTTTGTTAATATTAGTTAATAATTGTTAGTTTATGTTAGCTCAGATTCACTAAGTAACATCGGTAATGAGACCTTACAATAAGGTCTCATTTGTTAATATTAGTTAATGCATTAACCAACATAAACTAACAATGAACAGTATATATTTTTATAGCATTATTAATCTTTGTTAATGTTAGTTAATAAAAACGTTCATGTTCATGTTAGTTCATAGTATATTAACTAATACGAACAGACAACTTTAAATAATGTATTAACGTTTTGAAATTAATATTAACTACGATTAATAAAGGATATATACATATTGTTTATGTTAACTAATAGTTAATTAAAGTGTTAGTTCACGCAAAAAATGTAATTCTGTCATTAATTACTCTCCCTCATGTCGTTCTAAACCCATAAGACCTCCATTCATCTTCGGAACACAAAGGAGGACGCTCTGAAATGGGCTCTAGCTGCATGCTTGCAGCAGCACTTAACATGATTAAGAATCAAGCCGCAATTCGTATTTTTGGTCTAATATAAATAAATCGTATAATGAAGCCATAAAAGTGCCTCCATTATTTCAGCAGGGGCACGGGATTAATTATCAGCGAAAGCTCCATTGATTGAAGGATCCTGCCGAGGTATTTAGTGTAAACCTCCAGACTACATTAAAGAGTCTGCGGTCGTCATTGAGAAATGTGATCCTTTGCTCCCGGCAGGTATTTAAGTGAAAAGGAGGTTAAAGTTGGGATTGACTTGGCAAATGTTCAGTTTTGCTCTATTAAGTCTAATACTCAAAGCCACTTGGAGTCATATGTTTGCTGTGGATTAATTCGTTTCTACACAGCAATGCAGTTACCGGCCCCTTACCGTACCGTAGTACAGTGATGGAATCAGATGCTATGGAAATGAATAATAAACATATCCATGCACCTTGTATGAAATACAAAGACTGTCATGGTATTATTATTTTTAATTTTTTCTCATAATTTAAACAATGTTGTGAAACCATCATGGGACCATGTTTTGTTGTTGCCAGTGATGGTGTTAACACTAACAAAATGGTAACCTAAAACTTTTAACATAAATTAACTGGTTACACTTTACAATAACCTTCCTTAGTTAACCTTAGATAATGCATTTAGTAGTATTAACTAACAATGAACAATACATTTGTTATAGTATTTATGAATCTTTGTTAATATTAGTTAATAATTGTTAGTTTATGTTAGCTCAGATTCACTAAGTAACATCGGTAATGAGACCTTACAATAAGGTCTCATTTGTTAATATTAGTTAATGCATTAACCAACATAAACTAACAATGAACAGTATATATTTTTATAGCATTATTAATCTTTGTTAATGTTAGTTAATAAAAACGTTCATGTTCATGTTAGTTCATAGTATATTAACTAATACGAACAGACAACTTTAAATAATGTATTAACGTTTTGAAATTAATATTAACTACGATTAATAAAGGATATATACATATTGTTTATGTTAACTAATAGTTAATTAAAGTGTTAGTTCACGCAAAAAATGTAATTCTGTCATTAATTACTCTCCCTCATGTCGTTCTAAACCCATAAGACCTCCATTCATCTTCGGAACACAAATTAAGATATTTTTGATGAATTCTAAGAGCTCTCTGACCCTCCCATAGACAGCAAGGTAACTACCATTATCAAGGTTCAGAAACGTAGCAATGAGATCGGTAAAATAATCCATGTGACATCAGGGGTTCAACCGTAATTTTACGAAGCTACGATAATACTTTTTGTACGCAAAGAAAAAAAAATTTATACTTTATTCAACAATGCGTCTCCTCCGCGTCACATTGGCGCCATTTTGGAAAATATCTACTTATACAGCGTATGCTATTCTGTGTCAGCTGCGTCACGTGGATACGTTTTCTACGTTGTTTACGCTTTGATTTGAACGAAAACAACGTATCCGTGTAACATATAGCAAAAACTAATTTATGGGAATATTATAGGTTAAAACAGGTAGAAATAGCTCTTTTAAGGTAACAATTGAAGGTTACCTTTTTTACACTGTAGTTTTAATTGAATAGCATTATCCATTTGGTAATAATTATAAATTACCTTTTTATTTTAATTTTTTTATAAAGCATTTGTTTTTGTCATATTCCATAATGAAAGCAAGTGTCATGCTATTTGCAGAATGTAATTGTTGTTTGTAAAACAGGTTTCCAGATCACTCCTGCCTGCCATTGGTCAGTCAAACATATTAGCCCCACCCCAAATTGATGCCATTGGTTGAGTCAGTGTTGCTGTGTTGGGATGTTCAAACTAATGATTTTGACAGCATTAGAGTGTTTATAAAGTTGGTATACAATACAAGTATTTTAAAATAAAAAGTGCACACATTTCATGAGAGTGAATATTTCCTGCACCTGTGGTTGTTTGGTGTGGCTAGTATAGTCAGTCACATCCGCAGTCGGCTCTCTCTTCTCCCAGCCGAGCCTCAAGGGCGTGTGTGTCATAATAGCCACATCGCTCCTTACGCTGGGATTCATAGGCCCTCTTTTTCCAGTTGTATTATCTTAATTGTCCTGGCAAGTATGTTCGGTGGTTATATTACCAATTTATTGCCCCCCTTGCCACCCCATTAATCCAGCCGTTAAAATACTGTAACCATTGGGTCTGCATAAAGCTGTCCCTGTATTGCCAGTGGCTGTGTAAATGCCATTGACTGTGTTAGAGAGTTATTTTTTTCTCTCCCTGGCCTGGCTGATTCTCTGCTTTTGCGCAATTGGAGCCATTACTCTAGGGCTGACATTTTATCTTCTTTTTGGTTCTGAGCTTTTTATTGGCCACTGTCTCCCTGAGTGCCACTTGTCCCATAGGGCCAAACAATCTCAAACGAGATCTTTTATATTGTAGTTGTTTCTAGATGGCAGTGAAAGTAAATGGAGAGTTTTGCTTAAAGTTAACATGAATACTCTGTGCTCAACCATTTTTCTTCTGTAATCTGATGTATGTCCAAGTTAAACAGGACAGAGAGAACATTTCAGAGAGGACCTGATGTTAACCATCGGCAATTAATTTAATCATGAAAAGGGGTTTTGACAAATGGTTGTAGAGGAGGATTTGAAAAATCAAAGGTCTTGGTGAGGAACGCCATTTCAGAGGCAGTGCAATAATCCTATTAATTTCATAGGCAAGTCCTCTAGAATTTTAGGAGAGTTTGAAATTGTGCTCAGATTTTCGATTTCAATTTTCATCAAATTCTTCGAAAGCTATATGCCGTACACATTCATTTCATAGCTCTACATCCTTACCTTATCATACATTTTCTTACATTTGTTTCTAACTATATTTCTTTTAAGGAAAAGTTTTATTTTAATAAAAAAGACTACTGAAAAACTCTGCTGAACTAAACTGCCCATATATTTTGTTATGGCTTTAGACTTTTTACAGAAAGCACGTGCCTTTGAAATTTCATGGCATTGCAGGTGTCTAGCTAAAATATTGATTTTGCTATTAATGCATCAATCAGCCAGAAGAAGCTAGCTGACAAGGCCGGGAAAAATGTAAATGGATCGGTTCTCGGTGTGTGTGGCATTAATGGATGTGCGTTCATGGCTCATGTGCTTCAAAGGAAATGCTTGCAGTTATGTCACATGAAGAAATTAGCGCTGGTGCCGTCAGTGCCAGCTCTGTGGTAGAGCTCGATGTAATGCTAACAGGCTAACGGCATGGGGGGTGATGTCATATGTCAGAGGTTAAAGGTTTAACACTGATCCTGTTACAGACTTTGGCAGCGAGCCTTTATGTGCCACATATGATACTGATGACTAAGAGAGCGCTTACTAAATACCTGATCTCCCTCACCTGCTCCTACCAATAAATACTGATGAATAACAGCCATGATATCATATTTGCTGACATTGTTACCTTTAAGAGGATAACACATCATTTTTTGTGCACTGCAGTATCATTTAATCATTTGGTTCATGCAATCTAGCCTCCAGAGAGATGGACGGACAGCTTTGAATCAAGAAATACATGACATATATATGTAGTATATATATATATATGTGTGTGTGTGTGTGTGTGTGTGTGTGGCTTCTTTGAAAATGTTAACTTTTAAAATTCATTTGTTACACCATAGGTCCATTTAAGTGAACTGCAACAAGCAAAAAAGGGGTGAGGAAAATAGATAGATAGATAGATAGATAGATAGATAGATAGATAGAT